>NC_090238.1:36705591-36953091 GCF_024489055.1 Chanodichthys erythropterus | reverse complement strand
TAACATTTCAGTCAGGCTTTGGGGGTTGTATGTCTACAAAATCATATGCACACATAGGTCAAAGCAGTGTTGGGTGATGTTTTACACCTATTATTTTTTCTATAATATTAAAATGCACCAAGAGTCATAAGTAATTTATAGATTATTTGTACATAGATAAAGGTCATGGTGGCATTTTGATTGCATCTTGGTTGTATATTACAAGAAATTCAATAAATTTGTGCATTTGTGTGGTCCTTGTAAACCCTGCACCATGGGGAGAAACTGTCCCCACAAAGATAGTTATACCAGTATTTTTTTTAACCTTGAGGGGACTTTTTTGGTACCCATGAGGAAAAGAAAAGAGTTTTTAGTGATCAGTGTAGGCTTAGGGTTAGAGGATACAATGTACAGTTTGTACAGTATAAAAATCATTATATCTAAGGAAAGCCCCCATAAAACATGTGTGTGTGTCTCACCATCTTCCTTTAGGGTTCGGTTTCTTTCACCAGCAGCTGTCTGACTAGAATTCTGCCAGTTAAACCACCACTAACACTCCCAAAAGAACTCATTTATTTAAGAGGAATAAGAAAGTGAAGAGACTGTTAAATCTGATAGTATTTTATGGAGAGAAAATGAAATGCGCCACTGGCACTAAATCATCAGAGAAGGAAAACTGAAAGAGTAAGAGCTGGAGGCAGAGTAAAAAGAAAGACTCCCTTTTTGAGCTATGCTAATTGTTATTTTAAAATTAATTCCACCCGAATCTTATTAAAATGCTTTGTGATGCTTTAGAATTCATAGTTTATATTGATTCCAGTCTGAAACTGCAGGGTTGTGCACCATTCAGAACTAAGATGAGATGATATGGATGGATGGATGGAAGTATTAACAAATGGATGAATGAATGGATGAATAGATGGATAGACAGATGGCTGAATGGATGGATGGATGAATAGATGATGGATGGATGTATTGACGGATGGATGAATAGATGATAGATGGATAGACAAATGGCTGAATGGATGGATGGATGGATAGACAGATTTATGCATGGATAGGCAGATGTATGGATGAATGGATGAATAGTTGATGGATGGATGGATGGATGGATGGATAGATAAATAGTTCGATGAATAGATGATAAATGGATAGACAAATGCTGGCTGGCTGGCTGGATGGATGGATGGATGGATGGATGGATAGACAGATGTATGGATGAATAGTTGATGGATGGATGGATGAATAGATGATGGATGGATGTATTGACGGATGATGGATGAATAGATGATGGATGGATGTATTGACGGATGGATGAACAGATGATAGATGGATAGACAAATGGCTGAATGGATGGATAGATGAATAGTTGATGGATGGATGGATGGATAGGTAAATAGTCAGATGAATAGATGATGGATGGACAGATGAATGGATGGATAGATGGATGGATAGACGGATGGATAGATGTTGGATGGACAGATGAATGGATGAATAGTTGATGGATGGATGGATAGGTAAATAGTCAGATGAATAGATGATGGATGGATGGATGGTTGGATGGATAGACAGATGTATGGATGAATGGATGTATGGATGAATAGTTGATGGATGGGTGGATGGATGGATGGATAGAAGTATTGACAAATGGACGAATGAATGAATGGATGAATAGATGATAGATGGATAGACAGATGGCTAAATGGATGGATGAATAGATGGATAGACAAATGGCTGAATGGTTGTATAGATGAATAGATGATGGATGGATGGATGGATGGATGGATGGATGAATAGATGGATGAATATAAGAATAGATGATGGATGGATTGGACACACACACACACACACACACACACACACACACACACACACACACATATTAGGAGAGCATATATATATATATATATATATTATTTATATAAATAATAATATTTCACATATCTTATTTTTACATGTAAATACGATACAAAATCTGTTAAATGATATGTATAAAAACTGACCGAAGATTTAACCTTTCCCTGAAGGATTTCAGCTGTAGGAAGGTCATCAAACTCGCATCTAATTCCAGCTCCTGACATCTGCCCGTCACTGTGCCGTCACCGCTGCTGTGTCTTAAAGCACTGCTGATTTTATGGGCTCCTCTCGAGGGTTCGGTGATGACCCCAGGGATGTATGCACTTGTGTTGAACTAGCAAGCAGCTGCTGCTTCGGGACCCTCTGTCAGTCTCGTGTTTTGTCTGAAACATGTGCTTGATTCATTATTAGATTTCCAGGAAGTAAGAGTGTTTGCATTAGGAGAGCATTAGAAGTGGCGTCCTGTATGTCCTGGAATCTTGTGTAAAAATAGAGCACTCATAAAACGCTAAGAGACAAAAACATGTTTACAAAACAGCACATCTTCCATTCATTCATTCATGCAACCTTTTAGTCTGAATCCTTTTTATGGGTTCTTCCCCAGTGCATTATTAAAGAGTTAGTTTACCCAGAAATAAACATTCTGCCATTATTTACTCATAGTTTTTACCCACATATCATTCCATATAACTTTCTTTTGTAGAAACATTTGCTGCTTTTGTCCTTATAATCAAAGCAGTTTTCAAGCTCCAAAAAACAACAAAGCATAAAAAAGTTCTGAAACAAAACAAGTAAACATCATACAAGTATGACTCTTAAAGATGTGAATGAGTAGAATATGGGTTTGATTCCCAGGAAATGCATGAACTGATAAACGTGTATCCAGAATGCAATGTAAGTTACAAATGCGTAAACTTAAATGTAATGCATTCAATAGAAAGAAGCACATATGGGTTTGAAATTAGTAAATGATGACCTGATGACCTTTTTTAGTGAACTAAGAAGTATTTACAATTACATTTATGCATTTAGCAGGCAGGCACTTTTATCCAATGTGAATCACATTGCATTCAAGGTACACATTTTATCTATCTATCTATCTATCTATCTATCTATCTATCTATCTATCTATCTATCTATCTATCTATCTATCTATCTATCTATCTATCTATCTATCTATCTATCTATCTATCTATCTATCTATCTATCTATCTATCTATCTATCTATCTATCTATCTATCTATCTATCTATCTATCTATCTATCTATCTATCTATCTATCATCTATCTATAATATATATATAATATATGCAAAATCATACGAGTAGTGGTGCGATATGGCTGTATATCAGACATATCGCAGGGCTACGAGTGTGATATTGCATTTATACTACAGTTCGACAGCACTTTAAAACCCTCTTTTTGGCAGACCTACTTCCTTTACCAGTTGAGCACAAGCCTCCGGTACTAATTCTGAAACGTCACTTATGTAGAGTAGATTATTATGGTGTTATGAGAGGGAGATCGACTAAACAAGTGTATCACCTGCATCTGATATTCTTTAGGTTGATGTTCATAATATTATATCCATTTAAAAAATCAGTTTGAATACCAGCTGAGAAAAGCAGTCTTTGTCTTTATCCTTTTAAAAGTTGTGGGGATTTCCCACAGTGCTAAAACAACGTCCTTGTTCTCACTCACTCATAAAGAGTAATAATGCACTTAGATGGAGGAAAGTAATAGCTTAGAAAGTAATAACTTTCTCTGAAGTCTCTAATATCACGATCCCTTTCTCAATACCAAATACGGCATATTATTGATATAAAATAATATTCATTGAACAACAATATTTAAATTAACACTAGCCATTATAAAAGACAATAGGAAATAAACAAGCAAACAATTCAGTCAAACGTACAAAAGCAGTGCTCTAGTACAGGATTTAAGTTAAATATAGCCTAAATATAAAGTTATAAAACTTAATTTTCCTTTAACCCAAATCTATTAGCTCTGGAACAAGTAATAGATTAATAAGACCAAAGATTGCCCATTTGATATACCCCAAATTAATTATATCTCATGTTTAAACACTATCTACATAAGCGCCAGTGGCCGAGATGAAGCTGTTCTCAGCGGGTACACGAGCACTGAACAGTCGCTGACGGCCTTGAGTGTCAAAACAAATTGTAAAATAGGTGCTATGTTTATATATAAATCGCATATTTGAGGTCTAAACAAACTTCAGTCTCACCTAAAAAAATTAATTAAAAAAAAAACACAAAAAAACCCCTCTTTTGTCTTTTTTGATTTTTCAACCTAAAAATCGAAAAAAAAAAAAAATTTTTTAGATTTAAATTCAT
Organism: Chanodichthys erythropterus; assembly: GCF_024489055.1. Taxonomy (NCBI): domain Eukaryota; kingdom Metazoa; phylum Chordata; class Actinopteri; order Cypriniformes; family Xenocyprididae; genus Chanodichthys; species Chanodichthys erythropterus. Next base: position 36,948,896 of record NC_090238.1, on the reverse strand, counting down.
TAGCCAACATATGGGTTATCGGTATCTGCTAAAATGTTCATATCTGTGCATCCCTAAATATTTCTGATGTGTCTTTCTGAGAAACAAATATCTGAATCGATCAGCGTATTAGCTCACTAGAACCATGCATTTGCTTTGATTTTATAATTTTTGTTTTCTCAATCATTTTGGCCATGAAGAGACTGGAAACTCTGTGACATTTTAGTTTTACCCTCATTTGCTTGTGCATGTTTGCAGCAATGGACAGACGGCTTGCGGTCATTGATTCAGAACTCTCGAGCGAATAACGTGTGTCCGATGACCTGCCTGAGAAAACAGTGAGTGCCACCAGATGATGCATCATCGCTGGAGTCATTTCAGCCTGCTAATGCACTGTGTGTCAAGTCATTTCTAAGGTTTCATGAAGTATTCAGCCAGGAAATGATTCAGCCAGCAGCTGTATTTCAGTCTAATTACTTATATAAGCTAATTACCCAGAAAAACATTACTTATTTAAAGTATATTCTGGGTTAAACCTGATCAGCAACGCTGGTGATGTGCTGTCATTTAATTTTCTCTCATCTTTTAGTTTGTAAAAACATGCAAAAGTCGTGTTTTACAGTAATGCTCTTAAAATGAAAGTCTATGAGGCAAGACGTTAAGGATGGTTAACTTTCAAAGCAGAAATATAAAGCACTTCTATTAATTCCATTGGAAAATACATGTTATTTAAGCTGCAAAAGTGTTTGATTACTGAACTTATGTTTATGACAATGCAAATGTATCTTGTTGCTTTCATGTTTAATCTTTGCTTGTGTTATGATTTATTTCCTGCAGTTGGATGCGGCTGTCATTTTTGACCAATGTGAATGGAAAAATACCTGTCAGGAGGTATTTCCTGCATTCTCATTAATGTGACGAGGTTTTTACACCTTTTTGTGAAATTTGGTAGATGCCTGCTGCATGTTAATAGATCACATCTCCATATATTTTACAGTGAATATTGTACATACGGTGAATAATAGACGTAAAAATGGCTAAAAAAAATGTTTGAGACACACATACAGACACCTGATCTACTGAAGGACATTCACACATTAAAACAAGTCTATCTTTAACACCGGTGAATGTGTGTGATTTTCTGCAGTATCACAAGAACCTTTGCCTCAGGCAAAACGGAGAAGGGTATTTTCCAGGCACTGAAGGATCTTGGTTTACCCAGTGGAAAGGTAATTTTTAACAGCACTTACTTTCTCTCAGATATTGCCAGATCTAGGATGGAGATATTAATAATGATGTAATTGTACAGATATCGATGTGAGCCACACGAGCAGAATGTTGTTTTAGGTTGCTTTTACAGGTGCCCCATGGGTGCTTACCCCTCTGGTGTTGTTCTATCATTTTAGACCGAAAAAAAAAATGTTTTGAATTTTTAAAAATCACAAATTTATTGGAATGGTATGAAACTCTGTGATATATAAAATACTAAAATACAGATATTTTTTTTTTTTTTTTTTTTTGTGGGTACGATCTACAAGCAATGAAGGAGTGAAACTAAAATATCAAGAGTGCAAAATAGACACATTCTCAAGACTTAAATAAAAGGTTGAAATCAAGTTGATTAAGCTCTGATAAAGCATTCCTGTTCATTTATGATACATTTTGTTGAATTTTAATGTTGTGTAACAAAATGTGTTTCTCTGCTCAGGTTTAACTAGTAAAATTCATGCAAAAACTGACACTTCAAATCAACATTTAAAAAAAAAAATAAAAATCTAAACCTTGACAAAAAGTCTTTGAGAATGTATAAATACATATCCAAATAAAAAAACTTAATAAAAATAAGTATTTATGTCTAAAAAAAAACTAGACAATTTATAAGCTGCTTTATATAGAGCTATATAGGCATGTAGTGGTTACACCACTGCATTACAGATGTTTTTCTTTTTTTACTCCCACTAGATGGCACTAATCTGCCTTCAAAAATTGTATTTTAAAGGCATTGTCTCTATTTTAACATGAAATACTGCTTTAATTGAAAAGTAATAAAAAAGTGAAAATTTGTTTTTGTATTATTTTCAATGGGGAAAACATTTATCATAATTGGTGCATAAATATGAATTAGTACCATGAAATTCTCTAAAAATACAAAAGAAAATAATTGGTGAACAAAAATATATTACATTTATTTTGACTGAATAATAATTAAAAAAAAGTTAAATTTCTGGTATACTAACAACACAAGTGTGATCACGAAATGAACAATACCAGAGGTTTAAAAAGTCTTTAAAAGTCTCAAATTCAGTTTTAATACATATAAGGCCATAAAACAGGGTTTTACAGGCTCACACTTTCAGAGCAGCTTACAATCAATGAATATCGTGCGTTTATGCCAATAGATTGCTTATTGATCTACTGTCGATGTATTATAACAATGTTTACCTTATGGTGTTTATGTCATACCTGCAAACTCGTCGCATTTCTAAAAAAGCGCAGCTACATTGTGTACAGGTGGAACCAGGGTAACCGCTATATTTCTGCATTAAATTGCATTTTCTTTCAGCTGGTGGACAGAAAAGAAGATAATGTGCATTCTTAAAATTCAAACTATTAGGATAATATATAATCATATTTTAAATGAATATGAATATAATAATTTTTTTATCAATTTTTTTTTTCTGTAAAGTTGTTCAAATCATAATTTTTACAGTTAGTTTTGCAGGTCTTAAAAAGCCTTAAATTTGCATTAGCATGATGAAGATGAACTGAATACTAATGTTTACAGCATACTGCACAGCATGAAATATGCAATGATTATATGCTACATTTGTTGTCACATGACCCCTTTTTGTTGCATGTTCTCTTTGGCAACATGCATACATGCAGCGTACTGCAGCAATAGGTTAAGTAGTATAGTAGTATGCTATTACAGTCACTAATATTTGTTAATAATGAATTGCAACCCATCCGTATTCTTATTTTTTACCAGAACGATGAAATCGAGCATGAGATCTTCACCTTTGACAAGTTCTACAGCCTTACACAGAAGATTTGTCCCAGAACTGATATTGAAGATCTCTTCAAGAAATTGTAAGCATGCAACATACACTTTAGTTCTGTATTAAATATATAGTATATTAAACGCATTAAGAGCAACAAATATAAAGCTTTATTATTCAACATGTGTGAAATCAGCTGAGAGATTCTGAGCTGATTGCTCTTGTCCAAACAAAGTATTTAGTATTTTGCTAAATGATTTGTAAATAGTATAAAGAATATTATCTATTATTATCTATTATAGCCATTATAAAATTAAATTGACCCTGTTTTTTTTTTTTTTTTTTAAATGCATGCTACAATACATCCTGGTCTTATTGTGAAAGATTCATCAGCACATGCTATTCCTAAAATAAAATCTTAATATTATGTGCTTTAAAAAAACAACAACAACAAAAAAAACATGTTAAATCATTAAAAAACACTTTTTTTTACACTTTGTCTTTCCACTGAATTCATTTCATATTTCATTAAACAATAAACATTTTTTATAAGGTCATAATTTTTCTTTCCTTTCTTTTCTTTCAGTATTTCTTCAATTTTTAATTTTTAATTTTTAATTGTGTGTTAATAATACCCACCACCAAAAAGAAATAAAAAATAAAGACAAAAAAGAAATACTTAATAATAATAATAATAATAATAATAATAATAATAATATTATATTTGTGAATGGTGTTTCATGCTGACTTCAACACTCAAAAAATAACGTGTTGGCTCTACCAAAAAATAAATAAATAAATAAACAAATAAATAAATAACGCAACAGTTTGCATCTTTTTTTCTTTTCTTTTCTTGGAGTGAAATTACATTCAACCAACGAGGTACATTGAGTTAGAGGAACTTTGTAGCATAAACACAAATTTTTAAGTTGATGACTCAAACAAATTAAGTTGCTCAAACTACCAGAGTTGTAGCCCTTATCTATTTCAGTTCAAATCAACAGCTATCATAGCACATGGTAACATAACTTATTTAACATGTATATTTAATGACCAAGTAAGATATTACTTGTCATTAGCATTAGTCAACCACAAGCATTACAGAAACTCTTTTAAATGTCAAACATAACAGCATTAAACACTAACAGGTCTTTCCCTTCACTAAAAACAAATAACTTAACACTTCATTTCAACATTTATTGTCCTTATCCAGTCCTGTGCAAAGCATGCTGGGAACTAGAAATCCACTGCCTAATTCCCGAAGTTATCAAGACAATTTCATTACGTTACTAGAACATAAATTAAAAATTAAGCCAATCAACACCAAAATTTGAGATTAAATTACAGACTACATTAAGTTGATGTATTGATCAACATTATTATGTCAAAAGAGTCATAATTTTTAACTTGAAACCATGCAAGTTGTGGTAACAGGTCCCCTGAATTACTTTTTAGATTGAAGAAAGAGATTTGCAAGCACCTCCTGATCAAAATCTCTTCAGTGGCCTACAACAGTTTGCTGTCATGTTTGTTTTAGAGTTTTCCCACGAGCTGCACAACACTAAACTAAACAGTGTTATATTTAAACATGCATTGCCTGAAGAGCTTGAATATTAAACCATTAATCTAACTAGACTGATTGAGAAACTTGTAGTAGAGTGAGCTGTGAAACATGAATCACTGATGAATCATTCACTGGAACAGCAGAAACATCAATCAAGAAGTTGAAAATTCTGTTTTCCCGTTGCTTTTCTTTTCAGCAAGGGAGACAAAAGCGACTATTTATGCGTTGACCAGTTAGTCCACTTTTTGAACGAAGTAAGCAACGTTTTCTTTTATTAACTTTTAATATCCTGCATGTGAGCATCTGGCAATCATTAGAGTTAATTCATCCTGAAGGAATATTAAACATTAGGTCATATATGATTTTGACTTGCTCTGTTATGTGTCTTTTCTTCTTTGAAAGTCTTATTTTTCTTCTTCATAGAAGCAGCTTATTCCTTTTGTTTAACTTTGTGCATGTGTATATTAGAGAAAGTTGGCCTTGTTAATATAACTTGCAGGGTTTTTTCTCTTGGGTAGAATCAGAGAGATCCACGTCTGAATGAAATCCTGTTCCCGTTCTTCGACTGTAAATGTGCTTTCCAAATCATTGAGCGATATGAACCTGATGAGACGCTGAAGATGAAAGGTGTGTGCCACTTTTTGTGACTATAATGTCTTTGTTTTGCATTTGTGATTGCTCAGTGCTGGCATTTTACAGTCATATATATGATCAGGCATAACATTATGAGCTCTGACAGGTGAAGTGAATAACACTGATTATCTCTTCATCACGACACCTGTTAGTGGGTGGATATATTAGGCAGCAAGTGAACTTTGTTCACCCAAAAATTATTAGTTTACTCAAAAATGAAAATGATGTCATTAATGACTCACCCTCATGTCGTTCCAAACCCGTAAGACCTCCGTTCATCTTCGGAACACAGTTTAAGATATTTTAGATTTAGTAGAGAGCTTTCTGTCCCTCCATTGAAAATGTATGTACGGTATACTGTCCATGTCCAGAAAGGTAATAAAAACACCATCAAAGTAGTCCATGTGACATCAGAGGGTCAGTTAGAATTTTCTGAAGCATTGAAAATACATTTTGGTCCAAAAATAACAAAAACTACGACTTTATTCAGCATTGTCTTCTCTTCCGGAATCCTTTCCATTGAATTGATTCCATTGAATTGATTCCATTGAATCCTTTCATCTGTCGGCGTTGGTAATGCACTTTTACGTCGCCGTGGTTGTTTTTGGCGATTAGGACATCCGCGACATTTTGAAGCATCGCAAATACATTTTGTTTCAAAAATAACAAAAACTACAACTTTATTCAGCATTGTATTCTCTTCCGGGTCTGTTGTCAATCCGCGTTCATGACTCCGCAGTGACGCTGCTGGCGTGTTATCCGGTGCACCAGAGCTTTGTTTACAAGAAGCGGGTGATAATACACCAAAACGTTGGATGCCAACTGCTGTGAAACAAGAAGAAGAAGAAGAAGCAGCTTCATTTACAGTCTGAGGGAGACGCACGCTGTATTCAAGCTATTCTACATTGTTTGTTTTTTGGTATTGCTATATTTTTAAAAATGGTGCGTAAGTGTGCATGTCTCGGATGTCCTAATGGCCAAAAACAACCACGGCGTTGTAAAAGTGCATTACCAACGCCGACAGATGAAAGGATTCAATGGAATCAATTCAATGGAATCAATTAAATGGAATCAGTTCAATGGAATCAATTCAATTGAATCAGTTCAATGGAATCAATTCAGTGGAATCAGTTAAATGGAAAGGATTCCGGAAGAGAAGACAATGCTGAATAAAGTCGTAGTTTTTGTTATTTTTGGACCAAAATGTATTTTCGATGCTTCAAAAACTTCTAACTAACCCACTGATGTCACATGGACTACTTTGATGATGTTTTTATTGCCTTTCTGGACATGGACAGTCTACTGTACAAACACTTTCAATGGAGGGACAGAAAGCTCTCGAACTAAATCTAAAATATCTTAAACTGTGTTCTGAAGATGAATGGAGGTCTTACGGGTTTGGAACGACATGAGGGTGAATCATTAATGACATAATTTTCATTTTTGGGTGAACTAACCCTTTAAGGATTTGAGGGAGTTTGACAAGTCTGCAGGTCAGTATCTATCAAAAGTGCTCCAAGGAAGGAACAGTGGAGAACCAGCGACAGGGTCATGGGCGGCCGAGGCTCAGTGATGCACGTGGGGAGCGAAGGCTGACCCATGTGGTCCAATCCAACAGACGAGCTACTGTAGCTCAAATTGCTCAAGAAGTCAATGCTGGTTCTGATAGAAAGGTGTCAGAATACACAGAATGCACACCCCTGTCCACTGCCGAAAGAGCCAACAGTGAACATCAGAACTGGACAACAGAGCAGTGGAAGAAGGTGGCCTGGTCTGATGAATCATGTCTTCTTTTACATCACATGGATGGCCGGGTGCGTGTGCTTCTCTTATCTGGGGAACACATGGCACCAGGATGCACTATGGGAAGAAGGCAGGCCGGCGGAGGCAGTGTGATGCTTTAGGCAATGTTCTGCTGGGAAACCTTGGGTCCTGCCATCCATGTGAATGTTACTTTGACACGTACCACCTGCCTAAGCATTGCTGCAGACCATGTACACCCTTTCATGGAAACAGTATTCCCTGGTGGCCTCTTTCAGCAGGATAATGCTCCTGACACAAAGCAAAAATGGTTCAGGAATGGTTTGAGGAGCACAACAACGAGTTTGAGGTGTTGACTTGGCCTCCAAATTCCCAGATCTCAATCCAATCGAGCATCTGTGGGATGTGCTGAACAAACAAGTCTGATCCATGGAGGCTCCACCTCACAACTACAGGACTTAAAGGATCTGCTGCTAACATCTTGTGTCAGATACCACAGCACACCTTCAGGGGTCTAGAGGAGCCCATGCCTCGACGGGTCAGGGCTGTTTTGGGACCAACACAATATTAGGAAGGTGGTCATAATGTTATGCCTGATTGGTGTATTTCAATACATAATATATAAATATATATAATATACTATATAATTGACCATTGTTCCAGGCAGGCAAACAATTTTCTAAAGCATCTTTTCACAAAATAAAATAATGTATGCCTGGTTTATTTATTTATTTGAGCCATTTAATAATATAAAACCTACTCTCATGTTGTCTAGATTTACTGCACAAGAAAAAAAAAAAGTATTATTATTATGATTTAAATGCTTGTTTATGGTTTGTTCTCATTGTTCAGGGCTTAAAGTCGAGTTCATTTCTTATGTAAATACAGTTTTGTAATCTTACAGCGCCACCTTGTGTTGAAGTACAGCAACTATTGTTCATTTGCCCATAATGCACTTCAACAGACAGGTGTTTAAGACAGTCCTTTAATGTCTCATTTGTACACACATGGATAAATGGATGAATTTGGGCAGGTCTGATGTCATGTGATGGATTCTGTCGGTATCTGATGTCTGATGAAAACGCTCCCGTGTTTCTGGACCGGTTGGAGGTTTATCAGGAGATGGATCATCCTCTGTCTCATTACTTTATCAACTCATCTCATAACACCTACCTGACCGGCAGACAGTTTGGAGGCAGATCCTCAGTGGAGATGTACAGACAGGTGCTGCTGACCGGCTGCAGGTACACGGAAATATCATCCTCATATCATTCAGACGATGCAAAATCATATATATAACATTTAATTATTTATTTATTTGGATGGTTTTAAAGGGATGGTTCACCCAAAAATGAAGTTTCTGTCATTAATTACTCACCCTCATGTCGTTCCAAACACTATTTTGATGAAATCCAAGAGGTTTTTTTTTATCCCCCATAGAAAGCGACGAAATTCAACGAACCATCAAAATCATTCAAGGTTCAGAAAAGTAGTAAAAACATTGTTAAAAAAGTCCATGTGACTACAGTGGTTCAACCTTAATGTTATGAAACGACGAGAATACTTTTTCAAACAGGTGTGTTGAGTTGGACTGCTGGGATGGAAAAGGTGAAGATCAGGAGCCCATAATCACCCACGGCAAGGCCATGTGCACAGACGTCCTGTTCAAGGTGAACACGAACACAGTGTGCCTTCACAATCAAATCTCCCTTAAATGTTCCAGAAGAATCTTACATGATATCCATTTCTCTTGAGCGTTAAATAGCCTTTAAATAGTAAATCTATCTGTATGAATGCTTTGTTTATATTTAGACTGAAAGACATTTACAGTATGTTTTATTCAGGACGTCATTCACGGAATTAAAGAAACGGCCTTCATGACTTCTGAGTATCCTGTGATTCTGTCCTTCGAAAACCACTGCACGTACGTATGTGCTTTCTTCAATGAAACAATTTATCAAGGTCCTTATTAATATCTCACAAACTACATAAATAAATGATTAAAATAAAGAAATGCACAATAAACACACCTTTCTCTCAGGAAACATCAGCAGTATAAACTGGCGCGCTACTGTGAGGACATTTTTGGAGATTTGCTCCTGAAGCAGCCGTTAGATGATTTCCCAGTAAGTGTGGGTCCTCTTCGTTTAGGGGTCACACATGGCTCCTTCAAGAAACCTTGAAATGTAACTTCTTTTTATTTAAGGAAAACCAATGTAATATATTTTTGTTAAATAATATTTTTTGATTATTATTTAAAATTTTTAGGGTATTTTATGATACTATGCAATATTTATGCAATTTTTATTAGCTATTTTTCCCCATTAAAAATAATTCACTTTTTTTTTTTTCTAATATATTTTAAAATTATTTTTCAATTAAAGCAGTATTCCATGTTAAAATAGAGACAAGGCATTTAAAATACAATATTTGGAGGCAGATTAGTGCCATCTGGTGGGAGTAAAAAAAGAAAACGTATGTATTGCCATGGTGTAACCACTAGATTCCTATATAGCTCTATATAAAGTGGCTTATAAATTCTCTAGTGGTTTTTAGACATAAATACTTATTTTTATTAAGTTGTGGATTTGGATTTATACTTAGATAGCGCCAACTCCTGCAAGGACTTCAGATGATTCAACATCTGGATCAACATGCACATTCCCAAATTTCTATATATCCTAATTATTGTTAATATGTAATTCATTATTTCCAGGAGTTCATTGCTTCTACCTTCAGTTAAACTGCTAACAGTTATTGTAAATTAAATTGCCTAAATTATTACATTATTAGCTAACTGCATGATTATATGTACATTTCTGAAACCACATACATTTGACAGTCACCTCCGATACCAGATTCTCTAAATTGTAATGTTGACATGCATTCTCTGTAGAGCTGCTTTGAAACGATATGTATCGTGAAAAGCACTATACAAATAAAAGTGAATTGAATTGAATTGGACATTCTCAAAGACTACTTTTTGTCAAGGTTTAGACTTTTTTGGTTTGAAATGTTGATTTGAAGTGTCAGTTTTTGCATGAATTTTACTACAGTCAAATCTGAACACAGCGGAGGACGTTTTGTAATTTTATTTTACTGTTTTGTGACTGAATTATTGATTTGATTTCACACATTTTCAAACACTCGCTCTGTTTTAAATGTTTTTTTATGTACTTTTTTGCTGAAGTGTAGTTTGTACCACCAAAAGATTCTCAAAGTTTTTTGTATTTTTCGTATTCCCCATTAATTTCCTTTGTAGGTCACTTTTGACCACGAAGGAGCCAATTGTAACATATCCAAATCATGTCCATGATTTTTTTGTGTTCACATAGCTAATGGGACAAAAGTTGCCAAGTGTCATCTCATTCCGATGAAGAAAAAAAAAATTAAATTTCAAAATGTAAAATTTTGACCGTTGTGTTGTGTTTTTAAACACAATATTTTATTATGTGTTTATTCAAGAGCCCATAACACAGTTACTTGCTAATGTTTTTTCTTCTATTCTCTCTCAGATGGAGGCTGGATGTCCACTGCCGTCTCCGAATGACCTCAGAGGAAAAATCCTCATCAAGAACAGAAGATTAAAGCCTGAAGTTGAAAAAAGTAGTGAAATCTGCCCCTTTCAACAGTCATTTCTACCAAATACCATAGTTACTACAGTAAAATCATAATAGGTGTAATTAATATGGCATCTTCTTAAATAAAAGTTGTATTGTAGTAACTATATTTTCATATTTTCTAAAGAAAACTTAAGTGGTTTTTGCCCATGCTCTGTTCATCATAGCTGAAGTAAAGGTGCATTCACGCCATGTTAGAATTACTTTAATTATGAGGGGAAAAAGCATTCATGTCCTTGTAGAACTCGTAATTACAACTTGTAAACTCAGAATTTTCTGAGATATCTGACTTGTACCACCTGACTGCTGCAGATTCATTTTGCTGTTGATAGTGTTGACATAGAAAATTGAACAGCTCAGAGTACGTAACAGGTTGTCATCTCGTAATTACAACATGATGTGAATGCAGCATAACTATGGTATTTGGGCAAAAATCTTAGTAAATATTTGTATTTTTAAGAAGTAGTTATGTTGCCAGTATGCCAAAAAACTTAATTCTCAAGGTCTTCATAAAAAACTGTGTTTGAGTTTTGTCAAACATGGTTTTAAATCCACAGAACAGCTGGAGCACTTCAGGAAGCACATGGAGGCCGGAGAGCCGAGCATCTCCACAAACTTATCTGAAGATGAGAATGAGGAAGAGACGACCACCGGTGAGGAAGAGCCTTTAAACGGGAACCCCTTTTTACAAGATGTCTTAAGTGTCTCCAGAATGTGTCTGTGAAGTTTCAGCTCAAAATACCCCACAGATCATTTATTATATCATGCCCAAAATGCCCCTTTTTTGGGTTGAAGTAAAAACACGCTGTTTTTGTGTGTGTCCCTTTAAATGCAAATGAGCTGCTGCTCCCGCCCCCTTTCCAGAACAGGGTGGAGCTTTAACAGCTCAAGAGCACATTATTGCATTCCATTGCGCTGCTTTTCCGTTACTTTTTATGTAAACGTGCTAGATGGACATTGCTTTTGCGTTTTTGGACTTGAAGTACTAAAATGAAAAGTAATAAAGTCAATATAAACTAAATTACTAAAACTAACTAAAATTGAAATGAAAAAGGAAAATGTAAAAAAGCTAATTCAAAATGTTAATAAATACTGTAATATTATGTAAAAAATATAAAATTAAGATAGTCTCAGACCCCTACAGCTTAAATGGAGGATTTTGCTCCTGAGCATTTGTACTGTATGCAAATGAGTTCCATTATGATTGGCTAACCGTTGCATAATAGCATAGAGAAATGCAGTTTTTTTTAATCGTCACATTAAAGTACTCTTGTGTATTGTTTCTAGTCTGTATTTTGAAGTAATGCCTTGATTTCACATTCAGTCTTTTGTTCAGTAATGATTTTTTTTCCCTCATTAGCAGAGCTGTTAAACGAAGCTCATCCCGAGCGGATTCACGGATGTCTGATCACTGAGGAAGAGAATCGAGAGGAAGAGGTGCTGCTCACACCCAGAAAGGTTCTTACATCCTTCTTATATAAAGACAATTACAGGGATAATTCACAGAGAAATGTAATGTACTTGCACTCGTGTCGTTCTGGTTTGCTGTTATTTGATTTGGTGGAAATTTAAAGAATTTAAAGGTGCCCTAGAACCAGTTTTTACAAGATGTAATATAAGTCTAAGGTGTCTCCTGAATGTGTTTCAGCTCAAAATACCCCATAGATTTTTTAAATTAATTTTTTTAACTGCTTATTTTGGGGAATCATTAACTATGCACCGATTCAGGCTGTGGCCCCTTTAAATCACGTGATCCCTGCCCCCCTGAGCTCTGCACTATAATACAGTGCATTTACAAAGTTCACACAGCTAATATAACCCTCAAATGGATCTTTACAAGATGTTCGTCATTCATACTGCATACATGCGTCGGATCATGTGAGTATAGTATTTATTTGGATGTTTACATTTGATTCTGAATGAGTTTGATAGTGCTCCGTGGCTAACGGGCTAATGCTACACTGTTGGAGAGATTTATAAAGAATGAAGTTGTGTTTATGAATTATACAGACTGCAAGTGTTTAAAAATGAAAATAGCAACGACTCTCGTCTCCGTGAATACAGTAAGAAACGATGGTAACTGTAACCACATTTAACAGTACATTAGCAACATGCTAACGAAACATTTAGAAAGACAATTTACAAATATCACTAAAAATATCATGATATCATGGATTATGTCAGTTATTATTGCTCCATCTGCCATTTTTCGCTGTTGTTCTTGCTTGCTTACCTAGTCTGATGATTCAGCTGTGCACAGATCCAGACGTTAATACTGGCTGCCCTTGTCTAATGCCTTGAACATGGGCTGGTATATGCAAATATTGGGGGCGTGCATATTAATGATCCCGACTGTTACGTAAAAGTCTGTGTTATGTTGAGATCCGCGTGTTTTCCGGAGGTCTTTTAAACAAATGAGATTTATATAAGGAGGAGGAAACAATGGAGTTTGAGACTCACTGTATGTCATTTCCATGTACTGAACTCTTGTTATTTAACTATGCCAAGATAAATTCAATTTTTGATTCTAGGGCACCTTTAAGTGCATCTTTTTTACATACAACAACAATTCATAGTGACACAAACGCATAATAAATGTGCTTTTATGGCAGAAGAATCATTGATATACTATTATAGTTTTTTTTATTGATATTCAATATTAATGTTTTTTTATTAATTTAGTTTTAGTAATTTTGTGTTTTTGTCATTGGTTTAAATGTCTATTGTTTTTATTAACTTTTATTTTTATTTTTTTAACTGAAATAAAATAAGTTTAAGTAAAATGACTAGTTACTAAAAAAAATCTAAATAAAAAAATAATAAATACCAAATAGAAATATAAAGAAAAGTATGTAAAAAAAAAACCCACATAACAAATTTACCAAAATTTAATCGAAAATTAATATATATATATATATATATATATATATATATATATATATATATATATATATATATATATATATATATATATATATATACGATAGACGATAATATAATATAATATAATATAATATAATATAATATAATATAATATAATATAATATAATATAATATAATATATAACATTTATAAGCATAAAAGTATCTACTATTGTGCTTTTATGGTGCTTGTTATCAGTGTTATTTTAGCATCACTGATATACTATTATAATTTTTTATTGATATAAAATATTAATATGTTTTTTTAATTAATGTCTTGGTTTTAGTCATTTTTATTTTATTTTTAGTAAGACCTTCAAGTTATGCTAAACAAAAATGATAAAGCTTGCCTTGGCAACTAGCTGAAATAAAAAGTATACATTATTTTTTTATTTTATTTAAGTTAACATTTATTTCAAGTAACAAAAATGTTTTTATGGTTTAATTTTAGCTGTCATTATAAGGAAAAAATCTTTCTTTTCCACAGAAGAAACCAAGTCTTTTAGCTTTTAAAGAAGTTATTATTTCTATATGTTTTAAAAGCACAATTAACATGACCTGAAGGCTTCTGACAGTTTTTCTCATCTTCAAAGAGCGTGTCATCCACAGGAAAACGGAGACAAGCGTCAGTTTTTGTAGTTTGGTGAGGAGTGTCGTGAATGTCACGGAGGTTCAGAATGAACACAGACTTCACTCCAAGCCTCTTATCATGATAATGTGCTGCAGAAGCTTTTATATTTCTGCCAGATTTACCCATTACTGTCTGTTTTTCTTCTGATGATGGGAATCTCGCAGACACTCGCTGTCATCCACATGCATAAAGAAAACAGCAAAGTTCAAAGTCTGTTGTGAGAACTGTAACTGTTATCAAGGCAAACACTTGAGCTGTGAGATTTGCATGGCCAAACAGCATAATTTGTTTTCCCAGGCTAGCGAGACGAATGTGGCTGATGAACTAGCCCTGATTCAGTCGTACACGTATGTGGCGGCCACGACTAACATCCACCCGTATCTGTCCAGTATTGTCAACTACGCCCAGGCGGTGAAGTTCATTGGTTTTGATGAAGCCGAAGGCAAGTACAGTTTGCTCTAAAAAGACAATAGCTATGTTTCCATCCAAAGGTGTTCGCACAAAACATGTCACTTCCTGTGAAATTACTGCAAAATATCATTAATGAAATGTAGGGCTGCAAAGGTGCGAAATGTTTACGGAAACTATCCACGGGAACTTAACCTGGGGAATTTTGGAAATATTCCAATTTGGAATATTCTATAAAATTCTATAATTTCTATAAAAAGTACAGCATTTATTCAAAATAGAAGTCCTAAGTGTCACTTTTTATCAATTTGACAGATCATTGATGAATAAAAGTATTAATTTATTTAAAAAAAAAAAAAAAAAAAAATACTGTTTTTTTCTGTATTTTTGATCAAATGTGCAAAATTCAACTGAAATTGCATTAAATCTGGTTGTTTTAACCAAGATTACACTACAAGATGTTTTTTTTTTTTTTCAACTACATTTAAGTTCCCTGTTATAGGCTAACCTGCAATTTTAAAAATTCCCTCTTTATTCCCATTAATTCCCATACGTTTCCGTTAATTCCCATATATTCCTGTTAATTCCCATGGAAAGTTTCCAGCCTTGAAAATTCCTGTGAAATTACAAGGAAATGTAAGTTGCTGTGATCGGGCTCTTTTTTCCCTCCATCATAAATGAGTTGTCATGTGATCTTGTGTTCGGATGCTGGTGTTTGGGAACACAACCACCAAGGACCAACATTTGAGATGCTGCGATGCGAATGGTCCGCTAGTCCAGTTATCCAGTCACAGCCTCTGCTGAGGCAAAGTCACCTGAGGTTTTGAGGCAGCACTGTAAATTCGAATAAGTTGGGCTAACTCAAAAAAAAATTGAAGCAATCCGGTACATCAATTTTTTGAGTTATGGTGTTCCCAATTTTAAGTAAGCAGAACTGTCAAGTTTTGAGTTTGTAGTACTCATGCATGTTAATTGCTCTTAACTTGAAGTACTGAGTTAGCTAACTCATACATTTTGATTGCAATTAACATACATTTTTGCAAATCGAATGAGTTATTTACTTCACTGTAAATCCTAATAAGCTTTTTAGGTTTAGAAACTCAGTTTAAGTAAGACTTTTATTTTGTACTTATACATTTTTATTGTTCTAAAAGGGTTAGTTCACCCAAAAATGAAAATAATGTAATTTATTACTCACATTCATGTCATTCCACACCTGTAAGACCTTCATTCATCTTCAGAACACAAATTAAGATATTTTTGATGAAATCCGATGGCCAATAACATTTCCTCTCTCAAGATCCATTAATGTACTAAAACATATTTAAATCAGTTCATGTGAGTACAGCGGTTCAATATTAATATTATAAAGCCACGAGAATATTTTTGTTGCACCAGAAAAACAAAATAAGGACTTATTTAGTGATGGCCGATTTCAAAACACTGCTTCAGGAAGATTTGGAGCGTTATGAATCTTTTGTGTCGAATCATGATTCGGATCAATCCACCAAACTGCTGAAATCACGTGACTTTGGCGCTCCGAACCGCTGATTCTCTGCTTCGATTCATGTTTTTTATGCACATTTTTAGAATTTATGTGCATCTTGGCTTTTCCATCCAGCCTTTTTTTTATACAATATTCCAAAATTTGCATAAAAATATGTGGATGAAAACATATTGATATTTAGACCTAAACATAATATACAAATGTGTTATTTTGGTATTATTTATGTACTATATATATTTTGAGTTGGCTTTTCACTTTTCTGAAAAGGCATTTTTTTATATTATCATTTTTCATTTGAATTTTTCATTTAATGTTTTTTTTTTTTTTTTTTTTTAGTAATTATTTTATGTTGTTTCTTTATTTTTTTTTTTTATTTTTTTTTATATATACAATACCTGTCAAAGTTTGGAAACATTAACATTTATTAATGTTTTTGAAAGAAGTCTCTTCTGTTCACCAAAGCTGCATTTATTTGATCAAAAACAGAGTAAAAATTGTGAAATATTATTACAATTCAAAAGAACTGTTTTCTATTTGAATATATAGTAAAATATAATATATTCCTGTGATCAAAGCTGAATTTTCAGCATAATTTCTCCAGTCTTCAGTGTCACATGATCCTTCAGAAATCATTCTATGATGATTATTAGACAAATTCCAAAATATTAAAAAAATTTAATGTTTCCAAACTTTTGACAGTCTGTATATTTCTAAATATTAACATTTAGGTTGTTTCAGACAACATTTAAAATTTTCATTTAGTTTAAGTTTTTCATCTGATATTAATATTTTCCAGCTTTATTTCAAATATTGTTCAATCCATATTAAATGAATGTTAATATTTCAGCCATACAAGCACTCGTCTGTTTCAGGACTGTTCGATCTCCTCATCTTGTCTGTATGTCCACAGAAAACAACATTCATCACAACATGTCTTCCTTCAACGAGTCTGTTGGTTTGGGATATTTAAGGACAAACGCCATTGAATTTGTGAAGTATCCTTTGTCTCGCAGGCTGAGGCGTGTCTCCTGCACTCGTATCCGATCTATAAAACATCTACATGTGGGTTTTATGGCTCTCATTTAAAGGTGCAGAAAGTAATTGTTTTATAACAGACACTTTATCTGCTGATCAGTCACTTGTGAATCATTTATTCTGCATTAAAGCGTCTCATATAAGAGTTAGATGAGGATTTACAGTGTGGATGTAGTCGACTATACGAGCGCCCACACCATGTAAAATAATACGGGTTTATCTCATGTGAGTGAACAGCATTTGAAAACACACTTGTTTGGATAGTGGATAATATTAATTGGTGCACCTTTAACTTTAGTTATTTAGTTTTCTTTCATGGGGTTTTTGCTGTTGAAGGTGTAGTGTACTTCTCTGTTTCCAGGGGGCGCTTGAGTGCAAAAAAATAAGAGGGATGGTTGGAAACGGTTACAGTTTTAATGACTTTTATTCACATCTAGATTTTAGAGGTGAAGAAAACCTAGCAGTGGTAATATAGTTTCATATTTTTTATCAGTGAATTTAATTTTTGTTTTAAATAATTATTTGTTTTATTACATTTGATTGTTTTATTTATTAGCAAATGAATTAATCTCATTAAAATATATCAAAATCAGGAAAATTCATTGGTCAGTGTGACAAATGTGTCTTTAAGTCTTGATTTTAGAGTAAAATGTTTAAAATGCATGCTAATATCATAGTTTCAAAAAATGTTTTTGTGAATTTTAATTTTATTTTTTATTAGCAAATATATTAAAATAAAATATAGTTTATATTACATTTACATCATTTCATTTTTAATTAATGAATTCTTTTTTATTATATTTTATCACATTTAATTATTTTAGTTAGCAAATTAAATATCAAAAATGTAAGATTTTCTATATTTAGAGGTGAATAAGAGATGTTTTATATATATATATATATAAATATTTGTTAAATTAATTTTATTACATTTTTATCATTTAATTTTTTATTTGTAAATTCATTTTTATTTATTACATTTCTTTTATTACATTTAATTATTTTAGTTGTTAGCAAATTAAATATCAAAAATTTAGGTGAATAAAATAGAGCTAATATCATAGTTTTGTTTATTTTGTTCATGAATTTAAATTTTATATATTAAATGTTTTATTACATCTATTTTTTAACAAATTAAATATTAGTAAATAAAATGTAGTCTCTCTTTATTTTATTTTTTATTTTATTATTATTTTTTATTTGTTAAATTTATTTTATTACATTTTCATAATTGCATTTTTTATTAATAAATTCATGTTTATTTATAAAATTATTTCATTACATTTGATTATTTTAGTTGTTAGCTAATTAAATATCAAAAATGTAAGATTTTCTATATTTTAGAGGTGAATAAAACATAGAGGTAATATTATAGTTTAATTTATTTTGTTTATGATTTTTTTGTGAATTATTATATTTAATTATTTTAGTTTTTTGTCTCTTTATTTATTTTTTATTTTTTTAATTTTGTTAAATTTATTTTATTAAATGTTCATTGTTTACTTTTTTATTAGTGAATTCATTTTTTATTTATTAAATTTATATCATTACATTTAATTATTTTAGTTATTAGCAAATTAAATGTCACAAACTCTTTTCATGCCTTTTATTCACCTCTAGATTTGAGCTAGATTTTGAGTATTTTATGGCCCAAAAATCACATGGAAATTTTAAATCTGAATCTCTCGGCATCATTAGAGTCACTGTTTTCTAATGCTGCAGATCTTTTATCATCATCCAGAATGATGAAGTAAAGAGAGGTTGGTGAAGAAACAGCTTTTTGATCTCAATGTCTTTTAATCCGCTGGTGTTTTGGTGATTTTTAGCGGCTGTATGAAGTCAGACAGTGTGTGTGTGTGTGTGTGTGTGTCAGGTCCTTCTAACTAAAAGGAAATCTTCTGAAACACTCGAGAAGAAAAGCCTGACTGAAGGTCTAGAGGTTTATAATGAGAGATCCATCATATCTCTGTTCTCATCCAAAAGAGCCGCTTTCAAAGAGCGTTTGTGCTGTGAAAACAGCAGACCTACAGTGTGAGGATGAGTGTGCAAGAGCCAGAAATCCCTCAGTCCTTTCCATTTTAGTTTCCTTGAATGAGATGCGCAGCTACAACAAGAGACAGATGAGTCGCATCTACCCCAAAGGAGGCCGAGTGGACTCCAGTAATTATATGCCACAGATCTTCTGGAACGCCGGCTGCCAGATGGTGTCTCTGAACTTCCAGACCCCAGGTAATGCAGACCACACACACACACACACACACACACACACACATCCATCTGCGCATCATTCACTTCTACTTTTGGGGCTTGTTACTGAATATTTTGGACTCAACATACATGTGTTTTTAAACAAAGTGGACAATAATACTTATTTATGTCTTTTGATTTTATAGTAAAATAGCATTTTTATTTTTATTGAATATTTGTTACATTTATTTTATTAAATGTTCATAATTTCCCACCCATGTAATGTTTCTACATATATTTTAATTAATTTTTTTACTAGCCTAATTCATTTTTTTTATTTATTTTTTTTATAAATCATAAATTGATGTCAGCACTACAAATACTGCTGTGAGTTTTATTAGTAGTAAATGATCTATTACATTTTCATTGTTTCATTTTAAAGTGAATTTATTTTTATTAACTTGTTACATGAATACATTTAATTATTTTGTTTATTAGCCAATTAAATGTCAGACATTTAATACTGATAACACTTATTTCTGTCTTTTGTTTTGGAGTAAAATATGAAATATTAAAAATAACAAAAAAGTCAAATGTAAAAAAAAATGCTATAAAAATAATGGTAATTTTTTTAATTTATTTTTTATTTTTTATAAATCAAAAATTAATGTCCGCACCGTATTTTAAATAAATAAATACATTTTAATAAGTACATTTTTTAAATTTTATTTTGTTATTATTATTAATGAATTTATTTTGTATCTATCACATTTACTTTATTAAATTAAACTATTTTTATTTATTATATTAATACATTTAATTATTTTGTTTATTTGCATATTAAATGTCAGACATTGATTTTTCAGTAAAATATGAAATATTAAAAAATAAAGTCAAAATAAAACAAATGCATGGTAATATATTAGCAATATTTTTTTTTTTTTATTAATCATAAATTAATATCAGCACTACAAACACTACTGTGATGTATACTGAAAAATTTAAGTGATATCATTATTTTTTAATTGTTTGAAATTGGGAGAGGGTTTGTGGTCATAGAAAACGTAGAAATATCTGATTTTTTTACATTGTAGTTTTGATTAAAAAAAAATATTAAGAAAAAATAATTAAATTCTGCAACAAATATAATTATACACCTAAAAGTTTAGGATGATTAATGTTACTAAAAGAAGTCAGTACAGTAAAAACATAAATATTGTGAAATATTACAACACTTTAAAATAATGTGAATGTATATTAAAATGTGATATTTAAGTAAAAACTGTAAACTGTAATTTATTTCTGTGATCAAAGCTGAATTTTCAGCATCATTGCTCCAGTCTTCAGTGTCACATGATCCTTCAGAAATCATTCTGATATGATGATTTGCTGCTCAAGAAACATTTATGATTATTATTAATGTTGAAAACAGTTGAAACAGATCCGGTTCCTCCCGTTATTGTGATGAAGAAGTCTGTGAGTGTCAAATATTAAACAGGATGTCAAATTCTTGGAAATTCATTGTCTTGAAAAATGGATGATAATTATTTCTGAGTTATTTTTGATTTTTGATTTTCATTTTTAATTTAATTTTGTCTTTTTTTTTTTTTTTTTTTTTTTTTAGTGAATTTATTTTTTATTAAATTTTCACCATTTAATCTTTTGTGTATTTATTTTTTATTTATTACATTTATACATTTAACTATTGTATTTATTAGTAAATTAATTAAATGTCAAACAATACTTATTTATTTTGATAAATTGATTTTGGAGTAAAATGCATGATAATATATTAGTTTAATGTTTTTGGTTTATTTTATTTTTTTATTCATTACATTTTATTATATTTACATCATTTCATTTTAGTGAATTTATTTTTTATTTACATTACAATACATTTAATGATCTTATTTATTAGCAAATGAAATGTCAGACATTTAATACTGAACCCCAAGTATCAAACTCTTTGTAATCTAGTTTCTTAACACTAATAGTAATAGTGTTGGCGTATATTTGTTTTGAAGCTGCATTCATGTTCAGTTTGTTGTTTTGTAGATTTGGCGATGCAGCTCAACCAGGGGAAGTTTGAATATAACGGCTCGTGTGGGTGAGTTCAGATCATCATCTGAGTGTTACTGTACTAATGTCTTAAGCATTCCAGGATTTTTCTCCTTATAGTGGACTTCAGTGGCCTCCAAACGGTTGAAGGTCAAAATTACAGTTTCAGTGTAGCTTCAAAGAGCTTTAAATGATACCAGACGAGAAAAAAATACAACTGTATATGCTTTATAAACACAAAATATCACCGTGCACGTGCAATCATTTGTGTTTATTCAATTTAAATATACTTATTTGCATGTATTAATTCAAATTTATTTAAATCAGTTCTTTTCAATGAATCAGTTGGACTAAACGATTAATTAGTGAATTTCACTGAATAAATATTTATTTGTTCATTTAAACCCATTGAAATGTATTTATTTCAATTTGTTTAAATCTATCTATTTACATTTCTTTATTTATTTTAAAAATCTTTCCAAAATCTTTTTTTTTTTTTTTTTTAAATCTAGTAACCTTGAACAATTGGAAATATATTTATTTACATTTTATTTAAATTTATTTAAATATATTTAAACTTATTTAAATATATTTTAATAAATGACTCATTAGGCAATTTTGTCTGAATGTGTATTTATTTATTGTAATCTATTTAAAGATTATTATTATTTAAATTTATTTAAATCGGTTATTTTTCAATAAATCAGTTGGACAGACTAAACGATTCATTAGGTCATTTATCTGAATATTTATTTATTTATTTTAATCTATTTATTTACATCTATTTAAATATATTTAAATCAGTTCTTTTCAATGAATCAGTTAGACTAAATGATTCATTAGTGAATTTCTCTGAATAAATATTTTTATTTATTCATTTAAACCCATTGAAATGTATTTATTTCAATTTGTTTAAATCTATCTATTTACATTTCTTTATTTAAATTTATTTAAATTTTTTGTTTTTTATTTATTATTTAAAAAATATTTCCAAAATCTTTTTTTAAAAATCTAGTAACCTTGAACAATTGGAAATATATTTATTTATTTTATTTACATACATTTAAATCTATTTATTAACATTTATTTAAATCTATTTATTAACATTTGTTTAAAACTATTTATTTACATTTATTTAAATCTATTTAAACTTATTTATTTTAATAAATGGTTCATTAGGCAATTTTGTCTGAATATTTATTTATTTATTTTAATCTATTTATTTACATCTATGGACTACATGATTTATTAGTGAATTTCTCTGAATAAATATTTTTATTTATTCATTTAAATCCATTGAAATGTAATTATTTATCCATTTACATTTCTTAATATAAAATTATTATATTTTTAATTTATTTATTATTTTAAAAATCTTTATCCAGTGACCTTGAACAATTGGAAAGGTCGTGGGAAAATCCTGGACACTGATTGGTTGAAAACAGCCTGTTTAATTGTGAAGGTCCAACAGAAAGTGGAAAATGGTCATGAAATACTAAATTGACTTAATTAAAACTTTACCAACATTTAAGTGGCATAATTACAGCATATAACGGATTTACCCACATCAAAATAGATTACAGATATGAATCAGTGCCTCAGTGTTTGACTGGTTTGTTCGTTAAAGCAGCAGCAGTTGTCGGTGTTAATTAGCTGTGATGTGTGATCCGGGCTGCAGCCGCTCCGACACTGTGAAACTCCAAACATATTCATCAACACATTAATCACGGCAGCATCCATTAGCATTGTGTTTAGCGCTGTAAGTGAAACACGGGATGAGAGAGACTTCATTAAACGGATCGTTGCTTTAAGGTGACGCTGATAACCGCTCTCGTGATGAACGTGTGATCCGACTCTCACAGGTATCTGCTGAAGCCCGACTTCATGCGCCGCCCGGATCGGATGTTCGACCCGTTCTCGGAGACGCCTGTGGACGGAGTGATCGCAGCCACCTGCAGCGTCCAGGTGTGTGTCCATCCTAACCTCGTCCGCTTTCACAGGGTCCTGCGCTCACGGAGAACCTGGAATCAGGCTGGGAAAAAGCACAGATGTGTCTTTAGTGAACACACGAGAGAGGGAGTCGGTTCTTTTCAGTGAATCGGCTAGACAGACTAGATGATTCATTGGGCAATTTGTCTGAATATTTGTTTATTTATTTACTTTATAATCTCTTAAAATCTATTTATTTACATTTATTCAAATCTACTTTTTACATTTATTCATTTAAATTTATTTTTTTTTTTTAATGAATCAGACTAAATGATTCATTAAGCCATTTGTCTGAATATTTATTTATCTACTTTATAATCTCTTTAAATCTATTTATTTCCATTTATTTAAATCTACTTTTTTACATTTATTTGTTTAAATTTATTTAAATTGGTCTTAATGAATCAGACAGACTAGATGATTCATTAGGCAGTTAGTCTGAATATTTATTTATTGATTTGATTATTCATTCATTCATTATTTTATTTATTTACATCTATTTGAATCTACTTATTTACATGTATTCATTTCAATTCAAATGTATTTAAATGGGTTATTTTTAATCAGACATTCAGGCAATTTTTATTTGAATATTTTATTTGAATTTTATATGAATATTTATTTACTTTATAATCTGTTTAAATCTTTTTATTTGCATTTATATAAATCTGCCTTTTTTACATTTATTTGTTTAAATTGATTTACATTTATTTAAATAGTTTTTTTTTAATGAATCAGACAGACTAAACGATTCATTAGGCAATTTGTCTGAATATTTATTTATTTACTTTATAATCTGTTTAAATCTTTTTATTTGCATTTATTTAAATCTGCCTTTTTTACATTTATTTGTAAAAAAAATGTGTGTATAATTGTTTAAATTGGTTCTTAATGAATCAGACAGACTAAATGATTTAATTAGTCTGAATATTTAATCATTTATTGTATATAATGTATTATTATTTATTTAAATCTATTGATTTATTTAAAACTATTTGTTTAACTTATTTGTTTTTGTTTATTTATATATTATATTTAAAATCTTTATCCAGTAACCTTGAACAATTATAAATATATTTATTTATTTATTTAAATCGATTTATTTAAATAGATTTTAATGAATTAATCAGTTTTGTCTGAATATTTATTTATTTATTTTAATCTATTTCAATCTATTTATTTACATTTATTCATTAATTCTGTTCTTTTTCGATTAATCAATTTGACAGCCTAATTGATTCATTAGTTAATTTGATTCATTTAATTATTTAAATCAATTTATTTACATTTATTCATTTAAATCCATTCAAATTTATTTAAATCAGTTCTTTTCAATAAATCAGTTGGACTAAATGATTCATTAGTGAATTTCTCTGAATAAATATTTATTTGTTCATTTAAATCCATTAAAATGTATTTATTTCAATTTGTTTTGTATCCATTTACATTTCCTTATTCAAAACTATTTATTTGTTTTTTATTCTATTATTTTAAAAAACTTCATCCAGTAACCTTAAACAATTGAAAAGGTCATGGAAAAATCCTGGACACTGATTGGTTCAAAAGTGTAGGAATTCTCCCTTTAAACCAAATGAAAATAAACGCTGTTCTCTTTTAGTTGGTTGAACTTTGACATATAACGACAGAGACATTTCAATGAACCCCTCTCTGAGGTCTGTTCGTGCTTCAGTAACACAGTAAATAAAGCATGTTCATTATGTAACGTGTTTGTCTCTCAGGTGATTTCTGGACAGTTTCTGTCGGATAAGAAGATCGGCACGTACGTGGAGGTGGACATGTACGGGCTCCCCACGGACACGATCCGTAAAGAGTTTCGCACGAAGATGGTGATGAACAACGGGCTGAATCCGGTGTACAATGGAGAAGCGTTTGTCTTCAGAAAGGTGACCTTTACGCCAGTGGCGTCTTTGTCTTGATTGTGTCACGTGACGCTTTTTTTACCCTAAAGAGTCGAGGTGCTCGTTCCTAATGATTCTTAAACTGAACACCAATGACATAATGACTTCCCTTCATTATCTACAACATATCCGAACAGTATAGTGAGCTTTAATTATATCTACATGAGCTAAATGGAGTAGTTACTATAGAGATCTGCTGAATGCTGCGGCCTAATTATCCTCTCTGACATGCTGTTTTATGATTAAACACAACAGGAGAGTTTCTGAAGGATCTTTACATACAAACCACAGTGGTGACTTACAATAGTTGGATGTGAGGAACAGAGCCATCAGGTGTGATCCAGACTTATTTAGCAAATCACCCACAGGCCTTATTGAAACATTTATTTTAATATCATTTATTAATATTAGTTGTAATAGTAGTAGTAGTTATAGTATTTGTTTATTTAATTTAATTTAAAAATATAAAAAAGTGCTATTTTTTGTAAATATTCATAAATATTCATGTGTTACTTTGCTTATAACAAATTTGAATAAAAAGCTCACACCAAAAAATCACAATAAACAGTCATAACAATAAAACATGAATTTTTGTTGCATCAGATGTGCCATTTTTAAATCTGAATGTGGTTTAAGATTTCATATTTTCACAGAAAAATTCTTTGTGTTCCCCTGAAAAAAAAAAATATGAGGGTGGATAAATAATGAATAAAGCAAATCTAAATGTAAAAAGCACACACCAAAATGTTGATATGAAAAAAAAAAAAAAAAAAAAAAAAAAAAAAGGAAGTATACTTTCTCAACTCATAATCTTAGGCTTATTTATTTAAAAATTAGGAGAATAAAAAAAAAAAAAAAAAAATATATATATATATATATATATATATATATATATATATATATATATATATATATATATATATATATATATATATACATACAGCTATGGAAAAAATTAAGAGACCACTTAACATTGATTTCTGAACTTAGAGTGGTCTCTTAATTTTTTCCATAGCTGTATATATATATATATATATATATATATATATATATATATATATATATAAAGAGGGGGGAAAATTATATATATATATATAAATTCTTAGTTTTAAATAAATAAGCCTAAGATTTTGAGTTGAGAAAGCATGTTTTATTGTCAGGGTTCCCACTCACCTTGAAAAGTACTTGGATTTCAGACACAAATATTGGTCCCTGAAGGTGCTTGAATTAAATTTGAAATACATTTTGAAACACATTTTAGATATATTTATACATGCATTAACATAACATTCATTAAAATCGTTGTTTACTATGGTGAAAAGCCGAGAAGAACGGTTTCATTTCGGATGCGAATGTTGTGTGCAGTGGAAAGGTGGCTTTATAGGGGTGTGCAATTTTGATCATGGACGATTAAAAGGTCTCCACCATAGATGTATATCTATGGTCTCCACTACCTGCTTTTGAAGAAATAATGTTGTATTGTGCTAGTTTCAGTCCTAGTTGCTGGTCGCCTCTGTCTCACTGTGTAGTACAAAGCAACATACATTCACATCACATGTTAACACAGCGGTAGAGGAACACTGCAGTTATTCACAATCACAAAAGTTTATTATTTGCATGAGTTTTGCCATTAAAAACGTGCTTTTCTGAGCGGATACACCCCTAAAAGCCTGTCAAACGCTGCGTTTGCTGGACAATGTTATCATTTGCATTTTACTTTGTTAATACAGTCAAAAACACAACAGGTTTGCACCATCGGATAAGTGTAAATTCCAAGTAAACAGTTGAGAGAAAATCAAATGCGTGTGAATAAATTAGATGCGTGCATGAGCCAGGCAACGCATGCTACGACATGTTCTTAAAGGGATAGTTCAACCAAAAATGAAATTTCTCTTTATTTACTCACTCTAAAGTTGATCCAAACCTGTATTAATTTCTGTCTTGTGCTCAGTACAGAAGAAGATATTTTGAAGAATGTGGGTAACCAAACATTTCTTTAATTCTTATAAATTAGTATTTTTATTTTCATCCACTTTGGGCTGAAAATCTCATTCTTTTTTTATATATTTTGTTACCTTGTAAGGCTACTTTTTTTTGAATATATAGGGAAATTAGTTTGACTGTACTGCTCAGTCACTGGCAAAATAGTAAAACCAACATGAAAGAGATTTGTGATCAAATCTTGAATCGCCCACCCCTACTTATTAATTAGAATATTAGGCATATTATGTAAAGTTAGTTTTCCCCCACTCTACCCTAAATTCACAATTGTGAGTTAAAAAGTCAGAATTGCGTGATTATGAAGCCACAATTGTGTCAGAATTGTGATAAATTTCAATTCTATTATATCTTTATAAGCCACAATTACAATCCATATAATTCTTATAACCCATATAATTTTTTCAATCAATTGCAACATTTCTTTTTACAATATTCTCACTATATAATAATGTTTTTACTCAAGTAAAGATTCATAAAAAATGAAAACCAAAACTAGTGTGGAAAGATTGTTAACATTAAGGAAGCTGAAAACGGTTTTAATATATTTCCAAAATTAATGTACAACTGATTCTGTACCTCTTCCGGGTTAAAAAGGATGCAAATGCAATAGGAGGGTTAAAATGTTAAGTACTTTAAGAGGTCTTTCATGACGCTCCATATGCTGGGATGTGAATTTGATAGGTGCTTGATATAAAAAAACAGTGCTTTAAAAAGTCCTTGAAAGTCCTTCAATCTGGTGTTCATGAAAGAGTGGGAACCCTGTATTGTTATTTTAGTGCTAGGGCTGCACAGCGATTTATCTTGATTAATCGTGTCCAAAATAAAAGTCTGTGTTTACATAATAAATGTGTTCCGTGTATAATTATCAATCAAGCTATCAATTTCAACATGTATTAGTCTTTAAAAAATAACTTAATTTAAGTGAACTTAAAAAAATCTTCACATAAACCCATTATAATAAATGTCATATTTACCTGTGGTGAAACTGAATGAAGTTATCCAACACCTTACAGTGTTTACTGCATAAATTATAAATTAAATATAGATTAATCCTTATTAAAGCTAGAATTTTCTCTCTTACCTTTGTTCTCTGATTAACATTAATGACAGACATCATCACAACGGCTGGTTTATTAGGCTGCTGTCACTTTAAGAGCTGCCGCTGCCGAACATGACGCGGATCTGATGCTCATCTCATTTTCTCACAACTCTTTAAGTTCATTTAAGACTTTATTTAACTCATTTAAGACTGCTCTTATGAGGATGCTCAAAAAAAGGGCATTAAATAATTTTAAGGCGTTAAACTGGAAAATTAATTGCATGTGTTAACGTGCTAATTTTGACAATTTTTTATAATGAATCTTTTTTTGGGGGGGTGTGGGGTGTAATGCTATTTCATGCATTCTGACTTATTTACACTGTAAAAGAATTGCATTCTCATGCTAAACATGGCCAAAGTTTCAAAACACGAGTAGGACGTATGACGTATTCTGTGCCCAAATCCACTACTTCAGGTTTCAGTACAGGATTCAGAGAGTTTTTTTTCGAGTGTGAGTCTAAATGAGTCAAAAGAGAGCGGAATTCCTTGTATAGGCACTTTTCCCTGATAAGCGTGCGCACACTTATCACCCAGAGCAAGAGCACGCCCATCAACGCGTTTCGTTCGGGATACAGAAGCCGAGAGATTTTTCAACAATGGCTGTGTCCCAATTCAGGGGCTGCACCCTTTGAAAGCTGCATACATCATCGAGGCAGTCTCATTTAACTCCCTGAGGTCTGAAAACGCGCCGCCACATTTAGCAGGATTTTTTTCACATTGCAGCAAAACAGACTTAAAATACTCCGTCATTTCTTGTCATAGAGACATAAGTAATATATCAATTGAAACTATAGAATGTTTTCTTTTATTTGTGTACACTCAGAGTTAAAACACAATGTTGTGCTTTTTGTAAAATAAAGAAAACTAACATGATGCGTGATTTCTCCTCTCCCTCTGAACGAAGTCCAATCTGATAGTTCTCAGAAAATGAACTGTAACTTATGAATACTAATGACAAAAAAATGACACTTATGTCTAAAAAAACTTTGAAATATCAGGGTTTAAATTGTGCAAGTCAAATCGAAAACAAACCTTCTGTGTTTATGTAATCTGTATGAAAAGAGAGCCATGTCAGAAGTCTGTGATTCAGCTCATTATCCGCTAATGCGGCCACGCCCACGGAGCCAGCGCTATTCAGACGCAAATTCAGAGGCAATACATGCATTCATCGTCTCAATCATGTATTTATTGTCTTGAAAAGTGTTTATATGGATGTTAAAGCCGTGGTTAGCGATCTCTAGAAGACATGCCGTTAGTTCCTAGTTCCTTTTCTTCTTTATATGAATTTGTGGCCTAAAGGTGTACAGAGCGCGCCCTCCGGCTGCAAGTATGAATTGAAAACACAGTATCCAGCACTCATAGTGATGACAATAAATATTACTTCTCAGTATAGAAAATTGACATAAATATATAAGAATCCATCAATATTTCTCCAAATGTGCATGCTTTTAAGCTAAAAGCCCTTATGAAATGCCATAGAGGTAACATAATTGTTCAGACACTTTGCATCACAGAAATACATTATATTTTAAAGAATATAATAGAATACCAGTTTTTTAAATTGTAATAGTATTTCACAGTATTGCTGTTTATGATGAGCTGAGACATTATTACAGAAGGTTTTTTTCACAGCCTACCTGACTGAAAGGCCTCATTAATATGCAAGTCATTTCAGGTCATTATTATGTGATTCTTTTGTCTTCTGAGGTGTAAATGGCCCATTATTCATGATCATTCACGCCTCCATGCATACTGTGTTTCTTGACAAAAAGTGTCTTACAAAAACTAAATCAATATATTGTGTTATATGAAGGAGTAGGCAGCATAATTTGTACATAATTTTGAAGCAAAAACTCTAGTCTACAACCTCCAATACCCTAAAGTCTTGTGAACACAGATTTACTATACTTTTTTTGGCCTTATTTCAGTGACTTAAGTTTTTTTTGTTTTTTCAATAACCACGCATAAACATTATTCCTTCAAAAATACAAACATGTACACACATGTTCCTCACATATTATTGTAGCCTAGTTTGTGCTGAATACAGTGTAATAACACTTTTGTCATTTATATGTTTATGAACAACTGAAAAAAGCACAAATGTCAGAGCATGTCAAAACTTCTCCAAGCCCCAAATCAGCCTCAGACTCCGGAGGGTTAAGAAAATAACCTTTAGATTGCAACGTAAGAAAGAAATTACAGTATTTTACTACAGTTACTTTTCTTAAATATGACATCCTTGATGACGTATGCAGCCTTCAAATGTGACCTCCGGAGGATGCAGCCTCCGAAATGAGACGCAGCTCCTGTCACCGAAGGAGCGTGTTTTTGGTTTTAAGGGAGAGATTACATTTTTCAACTTCCCAAAGAACCCAGCATTGAGGGAACAGAGGATGAAGTTTGTTTTTCTGAGGCAGCAACGGAGATGTGCACGTATGTTTGTTTGTTCCCGGGATTTCGGTGATGAATGTTTTAAAACAAGTCCTAGTGTGGTGCTGGATTTGCAGATGGGGGGCAGTGAGTAAAGCTGCAGTAAATCAGATGTCTCTGTTTTGTTGGTAATCGGCACGTAAGTGCATATAATGTAAACAACACGAACGCTTTTGTTCCCTTTTTATTTATAATGATGTCGCAGCTAGCATGCGATCTCTACGCAGAAGCTGCGTGCACTCATGACTCTTTAGCTCCTCCCACAGCACTGACGGCAGACACGCCTCCAGGACCTCCACTTTTGATTTAGCATATCTATCTTTTATAACTATGACAAAACTAAAAACTTTTCGGAGATATGAAGGATGCATTGTTACTCTATATGTACTCAAGATTAACATCAGATTGTGTGAACCTACACTTTGTTTCTAGGTCACATCTCTCTTGTCTCTTGTTTTGCTTTTGAAACTCCTTCCTCTAAGTCAAAAACACAAGCAGAGTAAATAAACACTCAAACGCCTCGATCCCACAGGTGATCCTCCCAGACCTCGCCGTGCTCCGGGTGGCCGTGTACGATGACAACAATAAGCTGATTGGACAGCGGATTCTCCCGCTGGACGGACTGCAGTCTGGTTACAGGCACATCTCCCTACGAAACGAGTACAACAAACCTCTGTCCCTGGCCACCGTCTTCTGCAACATCATCCTCAAAACATACGTGCCCGACGGCTTCGGAGGTTAGGAGACTGGAACATGATGAAAGCTCAAGTTCATGGCGTTTCATCACAAGTCTTTACGCTGTGAGATCTTTTCATTTCAGCTATTGTAGATGCCCTGTCTGATCCCAAAAAGTTCTTATCCATCTGTGAGAAGCGAACAGACCAAATGAGAGCCATGGGCATTGAGACGGTGAGCATCTGTATCATTAATGCACACAACCTTGAGAGGTCTCCATCAGCTCCTACATTTACTTTAATGAGTTCTTCATGTACTCGCAGAACTGTATGAATTGACTGCTATCATTAAACTTTCAGCAAGAAAGTGATTCAATAGCACTAAGAAGCACTTTTCTAATGCGATTTTGCAGCTCAGGTTTTTCTCGCTTGTGCATTTATTTGACTCACATGCTGGCTGTTTAATTTTACATGCACAAATGTTTTGACTGTAGTATAACACTTGCTTCTGATCCAGTCATTTATTTTCCCTCTCTGCTGTGAAGGAGAATGATGGTGTTTAATGAATTCTGGTTGTATATTCAGTCAGATATTGCTGATGTGCCGAATGACAGCTGGATGAGGAATAAGAAACGGAGGGTGAATCAAGCCGTGATGACGCCGCAGAAGGACTCGGAGAGATCGAGAGCAGCACTGGGACAAAATATGGTCACCTGTTCCAAAGAGGGTAACTATAAGAGTAAAAACGGTGTTGGGATCTGCATGGGCAGAAACACAGGGTACCCTGTGTAGGAGAAGAAAAAAATACACAAATGAGTCAGTATTATACAGTGAGAGTATGTGAATGTGGAGAGCACAGCAGATCATTTTGATTTAATAATTTTGATATAACAAATATATATAAATTATTTTGTTATAATATTGTATCTAATGCATTGATGTTATGTATATGTTTATAAAATATTTAAATATATGTTTAAGGCATTTTAAAAACTTCACTAGCGCAGTTGCTTTGTCTATGGGGTTTCCGGGGTAACCGCTGCATTTCTGCTGTTCCATCAGCGCCCTCTGCTGTCAGAGAGTGAACGCGCACTTTCATTCAGCGCATCTCCTTCACTCGTTCCGTCATGTGCTTCTTGTGTACTTTGGGCTTGTTTACATCTGAGCGCATGTCCCTTTGACGCAGAATACAGCGGTGTTGTGCATTTTATGTGGTTGATGGGGAAAGTATTCTTATATGCATTATAAAAATTTTAATAATTGGTAATAAATTATTATTTACGGTATTTTGAAATGCCCACGATAAAATGCATATTCATTATCGCGATATATCGCATTACCGAATATCGGCACAAGTCTAGCATATATGTACAAATACTTTTTGATACCACCATATATTTACATTTACATTTTTTTTTATTTAGAAAGTATTTTAATTCAAAGCAATTTGTAAATGAGGAACACAACAAGTAGCAATTATTTATGTATATTGCAAAATTTTTCAAATTTACCTTGATCTTTTGACATATACGTCCTCCTCATTATATAAAAATTTATTTAATCAAGCTCCTAAAACAGCTTGTTTTGATATTGTGGGATCTGTGACAAATATATATTTTCATATGACTGCCTCCAGAGCAAGACATTGACGAATAGCTATACATCATCGCCCCATAGGCCCCGCCCACTGGTGCGCAGTCGCTTAAAGGGTTACTTCACCCAAAAATGAAAATTCTGTAATTAATTTCTCACCCTCATTTCGTTCCAAACCCATAACACTTTCGATTAATCTTCAAAACACAAAGTTATTTTTGATGAAATCTGAGAGCTCTCTGACCCTCCATACACAACTGTAACTTTGACGCTTCAAAATGTTCATAAAGAGATTGTGTGTTTGAGCTTCCAGAAGAGGTTTGTTCTCGCGCGTCATTCAGGTTTGGATGAACTGCTGTTTATGTTCGCTGATCAATGTTTATATACGAGTAAAAGCCTCCTTATTTAAATTTTGTTAAAGGGTTAGTTCACCCAAAAATGAAAATTATGTCATTAATGACCCTCATGTCGTTCCAAACCCGTAAGACCTCTGTTCATCTTCGGAACACAGTTTAAGATATTTTAGATTTAGTAGAGAGCTTTCTGTCCCTCCATTGAAAATGTATGTACGCTAGACTGTCCATGTCCAGAAAGGTAATAAAAACATCATCAAAGTAGTCCATGTGACATCAGTGGGTTAGTTAGAAGATTTGAAGCATCAAAAATAAATTTTGGTCCCCAAAAAAACAAAAACTACGACTTTATTCAGCATTGTCTTCTCTTCCGGAATCCTTTCCAGTGAATTGATTCCATTGAACTGATTCCATTGAATCCTTTCATCTGTCGGCGTTGTTAATGCACTTTTACGTCGCCGTGGTTGTTTTTGGCGATTAGGACATCCGCGACATTTTGAAGCATCGAAAATACATTTTGGTCCAAAAATAACAAAAACTACGACTTTATTCAGCATTGTCTGTTTATTCAGCATTGTCAATCCGCATTCACGACTCCGCTTCTTCTTCTTCTTTCCTGTTTTACGGCGGTTGGCATCCAGCTTATTGGTGCATTACCGCCCCCTTCTGCTCCGGAGTGTGGTTCACGACTCCACAGTGACGCTGCTGATGTAAGACGCTGCTGACGTGTTATCCGGTGCGCCAGAGCTTTGTTCACAGTCTGAGGGAGACGCACGTTGTATTCAAGCTATTCTACATTGTTTGTATTTTGGCATTGCTATATTTTTAAAAATGGTGCGTAAGTGTGCATGTCACGGATGTCCTAATCGCCAAAAACAACCACAGCGACGTAAAAGTGCATTACCAACGCTGAATGCTGAATAAAGTTGTAGTTTTTGTTATTTTTGGACCAAAATGTATTTTTGATGCTTCAAATACTTTTAACTAACCCACTGATGTCACATGGACTACTTTGATGATGTTTTTATTACCTTTCTGGACATGGACAGTATACCGTACAAACACTTTCAAATGAGGAACAGAAAGCTCTCACTAAATCTAAAATATCTTAAACTGTGTTCTGAAGATGAACGGAGGTCTTACGGGTTTGGAACGACATGAGGGTCATTAATGACATAATTTTCATTTTTGGGTGAACTAACCGTTTAATTCTGAACAAATAAAGTTACATATTGTACCTTTAAAGGTGCAATAAATGATTCTCTACAGAAACATTTTTTGTCATACTGGTTGAATTTCTCCTCATATCCTGATAGCAATCACTGTTTTAAATGATCTAAATGTGTTTTTTTATAAATATATATAATCTGTGGAAGGTGTAGGACCATAAAATGTTCATCCAATTATTATATTCGGTCCGAATTAAATAATAAGATGTCCTACCTGCCTCTCAACGTATGTTTTTACACACCCTCTCGCACCCTGTTCAAGCAGACATCATACATCAGCGTGTTTCATGCTATGCAGACTTTATACAGACAGATATCAGTCAAATATATATATATATATATATATATATATATATATATATATATATATATATAGATATATATATATATATATATATATATATATATATATATATGTGTGTGTGTGTTTTTATTGAACCTCAAGGAACATATTAAAATGAGAAAATCCATGTGATGACCCCTTTAATCTACATACATTTCAAATAATTTGCTTGTTTCAGCATGTAGACTGTGTGTGTGTATGTGTGTGTGTGTGTGTATGTGTGTGTATGTTTTTTCTGTCTTGTTGCTTGTCAGGTTGAGATATGGCTCCAGTGAGATCTTGGGTAAAGCTCAGGCAGATTAAAGACTTTGACACTGACATCAAAAAGCAATCCAAGACTGTCCTACAGCGATTTCTGAAATGCCCAAAAGCAAAATTGTGGCAAAAATCATACATTATGTATCCGTCTTAAAATATTGCACAAACCTTCTCACAATCAGTTGAGTTGTATGTAATATATGTTGTTTTGTGAACCTCTAGATACATCAGTGCTCACACCTCAACTGACCATCGATGACTTAAAGCAAACGAAGGTAACAACCTAACAGAATAAACATAAAAATGGCAGAATAAAGCATTTGATTTGCATTGCTGAAATGTGAAATATGAAAAGTGCTGCATTCATGTTTTTACAACCTTTCCTCAGACCTACTTGAAACTAGTCAAGAAGCAGCAGAAGGAAATGAACGCTTTGAAGAAGAAGCAGGCGAAGGTGACCGAAGGCTTTTGTTTCCTTGAGATTATTGAATTGATTATGAACAGTTTGCCGGAGTGTCACAGACACTGAAGCCTGTAGGGCAGGAGAACTGACAGCGCGGATACAAAGACAGAAGAGAAAACAATCCTGCTTCCTATTTCAGGCACACGCGGCACTGCAGAGTTCCCACTGCGCTCAAGTGGACAGGATTGTTGCTCAACATGATAAAGAGAAACAAGCACTGGAGAAGCAACTCGAAAAAAGCTGCAAGAAAGTGAGGTGAATGTGATATTATTTCATTACACTCAGATGAACTCTTCATGCTGTATATAGTCGGGTTGCCAAGTGGTTGATTATTCAACGTCAAAGTTTCAGGTTTTCAATTTATACATTGTTCATTCAGGTACATTTATGAATGTAAATTTTCTTGATGATGTTTGTGGTCTTAAAGTGTCTGAATCAGCTAGTGTTTTTGTGATTTTTAGTGGATGTGTAAAGTCAGTTCTGCTGAAATTCACACAGGTGTAAAGAATCACATTGATCTACTAATCACAAACAACAGTGCTGACTGGCTTCAATGAGAGTATTTCTAGTCACTTAAAACCTGTCAAATCAGTTATCTAATGCAATGACATTCAGGCGTTTTATGTGTGACATTAGTGTCCAAATACTCTCCAATTAGTATGATGGATGGATGGATGATGGATTGGTGGATGGTTGGTTGGTTGGTTGGATGGATGGATGGATGGATGGATGGATGGATGGATGGATGGATGGATGGATGGATGTTGAATGGATGGTTTGATGGATGGATGTTGGTTGGTTGGTTGGTTGGTTGTTGAATGGATGGATGTTGGTTGGATGTTGAATGGATGGATGGATGTCGGTTGCTTGGTTTGATGGATGGATGGATGTTGGTTGGTTGGATGTTGAATGGATGGATGTGAACATTTGTTTTAAAAAGTAAATTAAGGTGAAATTTAATTTCAAGTTCACTTTAAATGATTATGCAGTGATTTTTTTTTTTTTTTTTTTTTTTTTTTAAGTACAACTCATCAGTCTCTCAATTAGCGTAAAGAATCACATTGATCTACTAACCACAAACAACAGTGCTGACTGGCTTCAATGAGAGTATTTCTAGTCACTTAAAACCTGTCAAATCAGTTATCTAATGCAATGACATTCAGGCGTTTTATGTGTGACATTAGTGTCCAAATACTCTCCAATTAGTATGATGGATGGATGGATGATGGATTGGTGGATGGTTGGTTGATGGATGGATGTTGGTTGGATGTTAGATGGATGGATGGATGGATGGATGGATGGATGGATGGATGGATGGATGGATGGATGGATGGTTGGATGGATGGTTGGATGGATGGATGGTTGGATGATGGATGGATGGATGATGGATTGGTGGATGGTTGGATGGATCAGTGGATGGATGGTTGTTCGAATGGATGAATAGATGGTTGGTTGGTTGGATGGATGGATGGATGGATGGATGGATGGATGGATGGATGGATGGATGGATGGATGGATGGATGGATGGTCGGATGGATGGATGATGGTTGGTTGGTTGGTTGGTTGGTCAGATGGATGGATGGATGGATGGATGGATGGATGATGGATTGGTGGTTGGTTGGATGGATGGATGATGGATTGGTGGTTGGTTGGATGGATGGATGATGGATTGGTGGATAGATGATGATGGATGGATGGATGGATGATGGATTGGTGGATGGTTGGTTGGATGGATGGATGGATGGATGGTCATTCGAATGGATGAATAGATGGATGGATGGATGGATGGATGGATGGATGGATGGATGGATGGATGGATGGATGGATGGATGGATGGATTGGTGGATGGATGGTTGATTGGTTGATGGATGGATGGATGGATCAGTGGATGGATGGATGGATGGATGGATGGTCATTCGAATGGATGAATAGATGGTTGGTTGGTTGGTTGGTTGGTTGGTCACATGGATGGATGGATGGATGATGGATTGGTAGATGGTTGGTTGATTGGTTGATGGATGGATGGATGGATCAGTGGATGGATGGATGGATGGATGGATGGTCATTCGAATGGATGAATAGATGGTTGGTTGGTTGGTTGGTTGGTTGGTTGGTTGGTTGGTTGGTTGATGGATGGATGGTTAGATGGATTGGTGGATGGATTAATGGATGGATTGGTGGATGGATGGTTGGTTGGTTGGTTGGTCAGATGGATAGATGGATGGTTGTTCGGATGGATGGATGGATGGATGGATGGATGGATGGATGGATGGATGGATGGATGGTTGGTTGGTTGGTAGATGGATGGATGGATGGATGTTGAATGGATGGTTTGATGGATGGATGTTGGTTGGTTGGTTGGATGTTGAATGAATGGATGGATGGATGGATGGATGGATGGATGGATGGATGGATGGATGGATGGATGGATGTCGGTTGCTTGGTTTGGATGGATGGATGTTGGTTGGTTGGTTGGATGTTGAATGGATGGATGGATGGATGGATGAATGGATGGATGGATGGATGGATGGATGGATGGATGGATGTCGGTTGCTTGGTTTGGATGGATGGATGTTGGTTGGTTGGTTGGATGTTGAATGGATGGATGTTGGATGGATGGATGGATGGATGGATGGATGGATGGATGGATGGATGGATGGATGGATGGATGGATGGATGGATGGATGTCGGTTGGTTGGTTGGTTGGATGTTGAATGGATGGATGTTGGTTGGATGGATGTGAACATTTGTTTTAAAAAGTAAATGAAGGTGAAATTTAATTTCAAGTTCACTTTAAATGATTATGCAGTGATTTTTTTTTTCTCTCATTTTTTTGTCTCTCAATTAGTTAGAGATTAAAATTACATACTATATGGCAATATTTATACAAAAAATTGAAGAATATCCATTAAAATAGTTACATCTCACGCTATGAACCTTGTAAAACAAAGCCAGAACATTGTGAAGTATAACACACTCCTTATGTGTTCATCCTCAGTGAAAGTTACAGCCTTGAAATGAGCAGAGACATCGAAAGGCAAATTAAGACTGTAACAATAAATCACAAATCCAAGGTATCGAGTTGAATTTCATTTGTTTTTTTAAATTTCCAGCTTCTTGTTTTGGCAATTTGAATATTAAAACAAAGTTTTGTTTCGTCCCTGTACGGCAGGTGAAGGACGTGGTTGCGGCTCACGCGTCAGAATGGGCTGAGATGATCAGATGCCAGTCGGCTGAGGAACAGAATGTGAGGGAGCAGCATGTGATCCAGCAGTGTGAGCAGCTCCGAAAGCTGATGCTCATGGAGCAGGAGCAGCAAACACATCATCTCACGCTCGTCCATGAGAGGTGAGAGAGAGCTCTGTTCTGAAGAAAACACCAAACTTTGAGTTCGACTGAATGTAGATGAAAGCTATATAGTGTCCCTGAAGTCTGTTCCCCTCTTCATCGCTGGCCTCAGGACAATGACCTGCATCGCTGGAGAACTTGGATCTCTCTACAAAGATTTTCATGTCTTTAAAGCTCTCTGCTTTAATGAATCACTCCGTTTCTGACGTGTTGGGAAATTTTGTGGCATGCAGCTAATCGAGTCAACATGAAAAGTGACTTTATTTCCTTTTTATATTTAATCATAAAATATTTTAAATATTTATATTTTTACCAAAATAAGTATTTTTTATATTTACAATGTATTTTGTTTAATATAATATATTGATTTATAATAATAATAATAATAATAATAATAATAATAGACATACATAGTAGCTGTAGTCTTTAAATTTTTAAATCACGTCTTAAAACTCATTTTTTAGATGATCTTATTCTGAGTGATATAGTTTTGTGTTATTGTGTATTGTTTTTTTCTTTCATTCATTTTCATTTATTGTTTATGTATCTTATTATTTGTTAGCTGTCCTTAAGAGTCTTGAAAGGCACCCATAAACAAAATGAATTATTATTACAGTATTATTAAAATATAATAATGTAATATTTCACTCAAAACTCTGGGTCTTTAAATGCCTCCTACAATATAGTTTAACTAGGCACTATATGCGCTATCACAAATCGTGTAGAAACAGTTTTCACTTAAAAATTGCTAGTAAATTTCACAAATAATACAATCTGCAAGTAACATTGAATCAAATGTGCTACTTTGAAGCGAAAAGCCTAAAATAGTATGATCGTGTGTAAACATTTTCCAATAATCTTTTTAATGTTTTGAAAGAAGTCTCTTCTGCTCACCAAGGCTTCATATGTTTGATCCAAAATACAGTAAAAACAGTAATAAACTTTTGACCGGTATTGTATATATGTATTAATATATTTAAATTATATAAGTTGTAAACAAAAAGATTATATGAGGATATTATTTGATACTAATGAAGTCAGTGTCATTATTTTCTGGGCAAACTTGCCTCCTTTCTATGCAAACAGTGCCTTCTGGATTCACAAAGGACATCACTGTGTGCCTGCTAATTGCAATTAACGTGTGTGTACAGTTTCTATTGATCACGTCAGCAGTAATTCATTAAATGATGGATATAACCGGGCATATATCCAAGTGTGAAGTCAAGCATTTGCAATCCCGGTAATGTCGTCTGCTGCATCCTCCACAAACGGCCGCTCGGATCCGGCCTGTGTGCCGGGGAATTGCTCCATGCCAATGGTGAACAGCTCTAATTTTGTGGGCGTGTTTGAGGCATTACCTGATTTGCATAATTCCTTTAGTGAATCGGGTGCTGAAACAATGCGGTCTGTGCTTGCTAAACAGCGCTATCAGCAGGTGCAATTCATTCTCACTGAATTCTCCCTTGTGTGTGTTTCTTATGGGCTTTTGTTCCATATGACGTGTGTGTGCGTGTGTGTATCTTTTCTTGCAGCTGCTGTTTTGTTCTCTGTGCTCTTATTGTATATTTTACATTAACTCCACAGAGTTATCAAGCGTTTATTAT
This sequence comes from Chanodichthys erythropterus, assembly GCF_024489055.1. Taxonomy (NCBI): domain Eukaryota; kingdom Metazoa; phylum Chordata; class Actinopteri; order Cypriniformes; family Xenocyprididae; genus Chanodichthys; species Chanodichthys erythropterus. Next base: position 36,908,290 of record NC_090238.1, on the reverse strand, counting down.
TATAACAGCAAATACTTTTGTTGCACAGTGCAAACAAGATATTATCACACCAGTTTATATCCTTTTATATTGCAATAAGTCTCACAAATTAGTTATTTTTGCTGGAAATAAAATAAAAATAGTTTATATATTTAATAACCACGTGATTCATAACAAAATACTTACAGTCAAAGTGCAAAACTTGTATGGGACACTTTTTAAAAAAAAGAAAATCTCAGCGTATAAATACATCCCTACTTTTAACATCAAAGAGCAAACCGATGTTTGTCACAAAAACCGATTGAATTATTTTCCTCCTCCTCTTACAGACAGAGTAAAGAGCTGCGAACCACCCAAGCAAAGACCTCGATGGAGAGCAGCAAAGCCATCAGTCAAGACAAAAGCATAAAGAACAAGGCTGAGAGGGAAAGGTAATAATAACTGCTCAGCAGCAATTCCCTTTAAAGCTCATGCGAGCAGCATTATGTTGTTTCTTTGTGCTTTGCTTGTATTTTGAGACATTGCTATTACAGTGTAATGACCAAACAGAACCATCTTGAGCAATTTCATCCACATAATTTGCTCTTTTTTTAAGGGTAAAACACCATCTAGAACTACAGTATTATTCTGTTCTTCTCTGATTGCATGGATGATGCTCAGTTCAGTGCACTAGTTTCCACCATTTTGTTAAAACTTTCTAAGACTTTCTTGTTATTCTCCCCGAATTTGACCATACAGTAAGTAGCCTACGTCATTCAGTAAAATAAACCCCATCTACACAATGCTTCGAGATGAAACTTTTATTGGCACTATCCCAAAAGGTGTTGGTCAAAACCTCAAAATAACAATTGGAGGAAACCATACATGCTCTTTTGCATCATTTTGAACCTCTTTATAGATGTTTTTTTTCTACAAATCTTCAAAAACAATTGCCTCTTATCATCAATATTCAGACCAAACTTGATTTTCATAACATTTTGACTTGAACACACCAATAAATTTAAAACGTCAAAGAGGAACTGAGGGTGTGTTTTGGGCAGTGTTAATTTTGACAGCAAATTTTGATTTAGTATTAGTCATAGTCTTTTGACTAAAATTTAGTTTTAGTCATCTGAATTGTTTTAGGTTTAGTCTAGTTTTAGTTGACGATTTTAGTTGACGACATCTGTAATGCATTAATTAAGCATTTCTAAAATTTCCAAACGCATTATATAGGCTACTCCTGGAGAAAACATCTATTAACCTGTTAATATGAATGATTTTAAAATTTAAACATGCAAGACAGACACGTAACTGCTTTGACATATAATACATTATCTTAAAATGAAATAAAACCACTTCTCCTGAAGAAGAACATATGGGCCTGGTTTCACAGACAGGGCTTAGCCTAGGCCTTAGTTCAATTAGGGTTTTTAAGTAGCTTTTATAAACGTACCTTAGAAAAAAACATTACTGGTGTGCATCTTGAGACAAAACAAGAGCTCTGACATATTTTAAGACCGAATGCTGGAATCCAACACACTGATGCACATGCAATATTCTCACAACATGAATACTCTTCTAAATGGACATTTTGACATCATGTTGTGTGTATTTGTCCATTCAGACGTGAAATTCAGTACTCAAGCGTGGCTGCACGCTTCTGATGTGTGCGTACAGAAAACCACACCGAATAGAGCTCTCTTTTTCAGATTTATATGTCTGCTCTTCTCTTTCTCCCAGATTTTTTTTAATGTTTTATGAGCCATGTAACAAGTGTATGCCAGCTTATGTCTTATGTTACAGTTCAAATGTACGCAGCTACAACACAGGACATGACTGGATCTCTTCCCTAATCATACCTCCCTAACATTTCCATCTCATTTTTATTTGTTGAAGAAAATGTCAATAGATTTTCATCATAGTTTTTGTCATTCAAAACTCATTTGGTTATCGTCTTGTTTTTGTCAGTGAAAAATGTTATGAAAATTATTCGTCAACGAAATTAACTCTGTTTTTTGGGAACGCTTAGGTATATTGTAGTGAAACTTGAGAATTATCATTGTCATCATCCACTTAGGGCATGCACAAAATTTTAAACCAGCGCCACCTACTGGTCAAAAGGTATAAGCAATAATCTACTTTTCTTGTCAAGATCCAAAAGGACAAAATAACCTAAAATTTCTCCTTTTAGGTTTTACTAAACATTTCCGTGTTATTTTTATTCTTTGAAGAAAGTTTCAATAGATTTTCATTATAGTTTTTGTCATTCAAAACCCAGTTAGTTATCGTCTCGTTTTCGTCAGTGAAAAATGTTACGAAAATTATTCGTCAACAAAATTACCTCTGTTTTTTTGGGAACGCTTTGGTATATTGTAGAGAAACTTGAGAATTATCATCATCCACTTAGGACATGCACAAAATTTTAAGCCAGCGCCACCTACTGGTTAAAAGTAATAAGCAATAATCTACTTTTATCCTTTAAAAATGACTCAACTGACGGGTGGTGTTTCTGCAGGAGAGTTCGAGAGCTCAACAGCACGAACACAAGGAAGTTTCTTACAGAAAGAAAGAGGGTAAGGTTTCTAATCTTGTTTCAGATGTTTTTTTTGTTTGTTTTTGTCAAATGCATGTTTCTAATTATGCAAATTAACATGGGCGTTGATTGACAGCTCGCCATGAAACAGTCCAAAGAGAGCGAGCAACTCCAGGCGGCTCAGCGTGAACAGCTGGAGAGGCTGGAGAAACACAACGAGGAGGTATTTCACCACCGGCACCTCAATGTTTGGGTCATTCCTGCTGTGCAGTAACATTTGAACTCTGTAATCTCTACATAATGAATGTGCTTCTGTAATTAAGGCTTTATTTCTATATAAAGGTGTAACCGGCGTTCAGAAGCGCTCAGACTTCTCTTTCGTATTTTTAATTTGTTGACATGATGATTTGATCAAACAGAAGCCAAGAGGCAAGAAAAAAGAAGCATTAGGAATATTTCTAAATTAATTACATCCTAATATGGTTTCATTCTTAAAATATTGTATGGATTTTTTTTAAAGATATATGATGGTGTGGCATGAAAACATAATGCATGGCAGGAATGACGCGTTTGATGATGCATGAAACTGTCATGTGGATAAAATCATCACTCACCATGAATTTTATTTTGCTCTTCTATTTAGCTGTTGAACTCGTGCTATGCAAAATCACAATGCCAAGGTAGGACTTTCCTCTCACAAATCAATTTTACAACGCCTCCCCTTTCCCATGATTCTTTCATTTCTCCCCGTATGGATGTCCATTCCATCATTTCTGTGAATTATTGCTCCTCCTCCACACGTTCACAGACTACTGAGCAGACAGACACGGTGTGAGGAAGTCGAGTCGTTCCTCATGGGTTCTCTGTTTGTTCTGCTTGCAATCATCTGGAGATGTCAGTGCGTGTACATACTATAAACAACAATGTAAAAAATAGATGGAATACTGAATTTTGGATCACAAAAGTGAAACTTCTCTCCGTCATGCCTTCTAAACCCATTTGACTTTCTTTTTTCTGAGAGTTCACTCAGTTCTGTCAAGATCCAAAAGGACAAAATAACCTAAAATTTATCCTTTTAGGTTTTACTGAAGAAAGTCCTACAGGTTTGGAGCAACAACATGCTTTTGTTACTTGGTATTTTTGTCTTGTTTCCAGTCCAAATATATGGGGGGGGCGCATTTTTGCTTAAAACAAGAAAAATTATCTGCCAGATCTGGCAGATAATTTTGCTTGTGTCATTTTACTTATCTAGTAAAAGCATCTGGATTTAAGAATTTTAAGAATTAAGCACAAAAATACTAAATAAGAAAAGCATTTTTTTTTCCAGTGAAATGGTGGAATTTGAATTTTTGCACACTGCAAAAAAATTTACTTTTGTCTTGTTTTCCAGCAGAAATACCAAAACAATCTTAAGTCAAGATACATTTACTTGAGAAGCAAAATCATGTAAGATATTAAGACTTGTTTTCTGAAAAATGTACCAAAATAAAGCGAGTTTACGATTAAAACAGAAAAAAAATATCCACCAATGGGGTCAGAAAACTAAACTTAATTCAAGAGGATTAATTCAAGATTTTTCTGACTCCATTGGTAGATAACCCAGTGATTGGGTTAAATGTTTGCCAAACCTGCTGGGCAGTTTTATTTAACTCAACAATTGATTAAAAATGAATATATGCCTGGCTTAATATGAACCTAAAATAGGTTGGAAATTAAAAAAGTTGACACATAACTACTAGAGGCAACATTAATAATCAAAAGGTGAACATTTATTAATAAGCAATTTAATAAATGTTTGTTTTATTATTATTCAATGTTAATTTATTAAACATATTAATAAATGTTAATTTCCAACATACTTTGGGTTAATTTTAAGCAAGCAATACAGTCATTTTTAAACAATTGTTGAGTTAAATAAAACTACCCAGCAGGTTTGGCAAACATTTAACCCAATCACTGGGTTAGTCCATTTTAATCCAACTTGTGTTGTTTTTAACCCAGCATTTTTTTAGAGTAGAAAACTTGTAATTTTCTCCAGGAAATGTTTTTAAAATTAAGAATGTTTAGATATTTGTACTGGGAAACAAGACAAAAATACTAGCTGATAAAATTCTATTTCTTTAACATGTTTCACATTGCAAATGTTCTCATGTCTGCTGGTGGATTGTTTTATTTGCTGATTTAAATGCAGTGCATAAATGAGTAGATTTTCCATCCACTGCATCCACTACAATCACCAGAGGAAATGCTGAACATCACATTGCATTTCCACTGATGGCTGGTGCAGAGTGACGCTTCCCATCCAGCCTAATCTCACTAAAACACATGACATGTCATGTGATAGAGACAGGAACTAAACAGAGCGTTACTGACAGACTGGGGAGAGAGGAGCTGCAACAATGGAGAATATGAGGAAAATAATGTATTTTTGAACATTCAAGCATTTTAATAGAGTCTGAAAACAAAAGGGCATAACATGGCTTCTTTAATATGCTTCACTGTCATCATTACAGGCCAAAGAGACTCGGCGCATGAAGAAACAAGAGAGGACAGACTGCTGACCAGTCAAACTCACGGTTCATTTGAGATCACGCAGTGAGAACGCACCCGCAAACGCACTTTTACTGCTAAATGCACGTTTTATGCATAGAATATGTTTTTAGTAATGTCTGCTTGGTATTTATTTACATTTTATGAATGTTGAAAGAGATGTTTTATGATTGAGAAAAACTGAGCATTTGATTTTTCTTTTAAAAGCCCTAAGTCAGCATGAAATTAAATATTTTTTTCTTTCTTTTTTTTTTAATACATATTCTTGGTCTTATTGCAAATTATTTATCAGTGCATTTTATTATAAAGAATAAATGTTTGTTTGTCTTTTTTTAAATATATAACATTAATATTAACCCTGGTTGTAAACCTGTGATAGCTATTCTGGTACAGAACTGCAACTTTTTTACCTTGCAATCAATTTATTTTTGTATATTCAGAAATATATTTTGTACATATATGCCAATACCTGAGGAAAATGGATTGTGAATGCTGTTTGATGTTGACTTTAAATATCCTCTAAAGTGGAATATAGCTTATGTATTATGCAAAATATAATTTATGTATTTGAGTCTTAAGAAAAAACACTGATTTTCATACTGATATATTATAAAGATCATGCAAAATACTTAATCTTTGTACATGTGTTGAATTGATAGAAAATCCATTTTATCATAATTTCATTTTCTTGGTAGACTTTGTGTTTTCATCCCAGATGTTCTTTCTTCAACACTTTGAAATGCGTGTGATGTCCCTTATTTTTGAATGGCTTTGGATTATATCCGTCTGCTCAGTGACTACATGGAAATGAAAGTTCCAGGTTCATTACAGATGAAGCTCTCCGGACCAAAGCCGAGACTCGCTGCTGATCACAGAAACAAAAATCACTCCTTCAGTTTGTAAAAACAGAGAAAACTTGCACAGAGAAGATTAGTAAGTGATTTTCTCACACTGCTCTCGCCTCACACTGCCAACGACACAATCCCATTCATTTCAATGAAGAGAGCTGCAGATTTCCGGTGTCATGACAAATCTTGTCCTCCTTTGAAGGGGGGAACCTACTAGTGTCACTACACCGGATGTGGGCGTGCTCTGCGATGTGATAAAGGTGAGATATGTTTAACTTTATGCAAATGACAAGTGACTTTTGGAAGAAACAACCAATAGGATTGAAAGCTGCATTAAAATGCTTATTATTAAAGATAAACGAGAAACATCGCGGCTATTTATCTGCAGTGAAGGCACCGGTCCATCTGGGTTCACAGCAAGTACCACCAAATGGACACAGAGATATACAAGTTGTTGACCGCCAGTCTCATCAATTCACCAAAAGACAAAGTATGGCAGACTGTTAAGTCATCCAATCTTACCCCCTCAACATCACAGTGCCACTTTCAAGTACTTCACACAACTTTTCCAGTACTTCAAAGCTTAAAGTCTGAATATTATCCATTTTTAAATATTTTAATGTGATGACCAAAACATTTTTGTACATCCCTCAAAGATTGTCTGAATTTGTACAACTAAAAGTTGCACGATGAAAGACACTTGATGGAAAACAAAAACTTTTATTTTAAAATCTAAAAAGACATTAAATTACCACTATAGCCAACAGAGTAGTTACCAACATTTAAAAAAAAAAAAAAAATTGTACTGAAGTATGTAGGAAAAATCACAGTCTCATGAAAAACAAAAACTTTTCTTCAAATTGTGAATGAAATTAGTCGGTGAATAAAGAGTGCTTCCTTTATAATCACTGAAGCTGTCAGTACAGCAAAAACTATCGTTTTAATCAACGAATCTGTCAAAACTGCACAATGAATCTTTTATTTACATTGCATCTCTGCTTTGTTTGTTATACTCAGAGGATTTGTGCGAGTGCAGGACTTAGTAAAGTTGTGATTAAATATAAACTCATTCAACATTTTGAGAGATGAGTGGATTCTCACTACTAGTAACTTAAACACCTCTGATTGGTCATTATTTTCAACAGAAATCCCTGTGATTGGCTACAATATTCAACACTGCAAAATCTTGTTGTAAAGGGACATTTTGGCAGCGTCGTTGAACTCACATGGCATAAAAATAATAACCAGATTGTTTAAATTTACTTATTTTACACTTACAACAAAAATTACATGTAGTAATATCTGTTAATCCTGCAATAAAATATATTACTTGCATTGACCTGACCAGGCATCCGTCATACCCGGATAGCTTCTCCTCCATTTTACCGATGACGCTCTCCACTACAGGATGTAGTGACGGATCATGTGAGCTCCACTGGTTGTCGCTCCCGTAAGTCACTCTTCATTTGCATAAATCACCTTTGTCACTTCACTGGACACACCCACATCCTGTAGCCAATGGTCACGGTGTGGTGAGAAATTGATATTAATATTATATTGCTATTATTGTGTACAATTAATATTAAATTACTTTTACACAACATAGTGTGTTGCAACAGTCCTTATCCTAAAATATACATTTTTTAGGCATGGTTGTGTTTCCAGTTTGTTTTATTATGCATACATAGGCATTCATTTTATATTTCAAGCATGTTGTTTGTGCACTTAATGTAATCAACATCATACAATAGTGAAATAGGTTATAATTAAGATATCAAGATAACTTAAAGCGGAACTCAGTAAGATTTGTGAAGCTCCCCCTACAGGTTCCTTCAGTGAATCACACTGTCGTAAATACTCCAAGCGCAGCTCTGGATTACAACGATTACAACGCTCACCAGCGCAGTAGTTTTGCAAATACAGTACAATAAATCTCGATGGAGGTGGGTAATTTTTGAATAAAAATAGTCTTATAAAGTCATAATATATACATTGTTATTGAATTACCGTAAAGCATTTTGTCACTCGCGTGAACGTGATCACGAGGCGAGATTGTTTTGGGTCGGCGCAGCTCAATTTGCAAAGTGCTGATTTCTGGCGTAGACGTGCCAGAGGGTGAGTGCTCGCCTCAAACACACCACGACAAGTCAATTAACCATCGTAAGGACTATTTATGAAGGTAAAACAGTTACTTAGTTCTGCTTTAACACATTTAGGGCCGGTTTCACAGACAGGGCTTAGGCTAAACCAGGATTAAGCTTTATTTCAATTAGGATATTTAAGTAGCTTTTATAAACATACCCTAGAAAAAACATTACTGGTGTGGATCTTGAGACAAAACAATGGCACTGACATGTTTTAATATATGTCAGTGCAAGTTACTTTCAGTTAAAACAGCTCAAACATGCATTTTAGTCTAGGATTTTAGACTTAAGCCTTGTCTGTGAAACCGGGATATAATGTTTATTTTATTCATATTTTTTCATGTCGCAGTGTTTTCCCTCATAGTCATCCCTCTATTTTTGTAAGTGCATTACTGCGAACATGATTTTTGTTTCTTTGTTAAACTGAGGAATGATTTGAAATGATTATCTGTGGGAATCAACAGCATGTCAGAGATGTATAGTATTTTTGAACACAGAAAATTGCTTTTAATATTATTTTGTGTAATACTTACTGACTTATTTGCACACTAACTAACCAACTTTGGTAATAATTATGAACCGTATCATCATTGTTTGTTTATCGTTTGCATTCCACAATCTGAATTCAATTACTGACACCACTGCAGGAAATTAAAAGTCAAGAGCATCACTGGCACTGAACGACTCGTTTCATGTGAAAATGTTCTGACTAAAATAATGATGATTGAATGAATCAGGACTATTGCTTTTTTTTTAAAGCATGTGATTGCAGACAGTTTCATCATCCAGACGGGTTCAAATGTCTGCCGACCTCTTCACATAAAACACACTGAGCCAAATGATCCGAGTGAAACAATGAAACGTCTCTTCACAAAGGAAATCACAGTGGGGCGGTGTTGAACATGCGGTGCTGTAAGAGAGACAGACACAGCCTTTCTATTGATACATCAAGTCTTGCATAAAGTGTGCGGGAAGTGAGCCACACACTCGTTCTCAATTAGCGTTGGTTGCCGCAACAAACACACTTCCCTGCGTGAGCAGTCAACATGCTAACAGACACACACTGACTCGTCATGTGTTTTCAGTCTCTGAATTAGGCGTACGATCGTTGAAGCAGGTTATGAGTTAATTGAGTGAAAATGCAAAGCCGGAGTTTGTTTGTTATGATATCTCTGTGCTTGAACATCTGCTTTTATGATTCAAATGCGTGTGTTTTTTCTTCCTCCCACTGAAATGTGCATGAATACATGCAGCTGAAGGAATAACAGCTGCACTAAAGCAATATTCCTGGTTGTTTGCAATGTCATAACAAAACACAAGTTTTATGTATTTATTTTAGACCATGTCAACTAAACCCATACTTACGGTTGGTAAGTGTGCAAAGACGTCTGATCAAAAAACTTAAAAAGTTAACTTTGCCTCATTTGTCTCTAAATGCATGTGCACATTTATCTCATTTAAGTCTTGACTCTTTCATGCATACTATTACTGAAAATTTGCATACCGTACTTAATATACATAGTGCAGAAACAGTAAGATTAATATGCTACTTTAAACTTTGGCTACAACATTTGGAGCAAATTCATTACATTGGTGATGCATAAACATAAGCTCTTCCATCTGGACATTTTAATGTTCTTAGAATATTAAAAATAAATTCAAAGTTCAAACAATGTGTATTTTTGGTGAAAATAAACTTAGGATAATATTGTAAGAAATGTTTTTAAGTAATGTTAATCATGATAGACTGGACATTTTAACATTATTAGAATATTAAAAATATGTTGGGTGAAAATAATGTTAGTATGTTGTAAGTTGCAGTTCTGTGCAGTGTTGGGGAAAGTTACTTTTAAAAGTAATGCATTACAATATTGCGTTACCCCCTAAAAAAAAGTAACTAATTGCATTACTTTTTATGGAAAGTAAAAATATGATAGTGCAAGTATATAACAATTGTTTCAAACTTTGACCTGTGGAGGGCAGTAATACATTTAGCAGCATCTACTTTACTAGATACTTGAATTAAGTAATCTAATTACGTAACTCGCATTACTTGTAATGCGTTACCTCAACACTGGTTCTGTAACCTAATAACAACTTTAAAAATGTCTGGACATTTTAATGATATAAAAACAATGTTCCCACAACCAAAATGGAATGTTTGGAAAATGTTTTTAGAACCTAAATTTGTTACCCGGGTAGACTAGTATCACTCTAAAAGACAACTTTACAGCTCAACTAACACAACTAACATTAAATAATCTATATATATTAAACAAGCTTTAAATGTATGATTTTAAACTCTCCTGCTTAATTGCATGCTAGACCTCTGTTATATGTGCAAAAATATGTTCTAATAACTAGGGGTGTGACGAGATCTCGCGATACTAAACTGTGACGAGATTTCTCGTCGAGGCGAAAAGTAGTCTCGTGATATTGCCATGAGTGTTAGGATGATTAGGAAAGAATATGCCACCGCTACGTTTACATTACGCCTCCACTGTCGTTTTGCTTTGTATTTAAATAAAAAACATTTAATTCAGTTGGATAACGGTCGCCGCAGCTCCATATTTACAGAGTTACGCGCGATCGCTGAAAGTGAAAGTAAACGCGAGTGCGCATTCAAACACGATTTCAATACCCCGCATTTTGAAAGCGGCTCCCTGATGAATGCAAATATCTCTCAATATGAAAGCTATTTTAGGCTGGGCAGTGCAGTTGTAACCATCTCTTAGCTCTGTATCAAAGAAAAATGTGGTTCTTATTTGCACTTTGAATATTGAGAGAGTGCGATTATGGTTGCACTTATTGTAAAGTGTTACCATGAAAACGAATAACAGTTTTCTCTTAATCTTATTAAGCACAAACAATAAGGTTTCATTTGTTAACATTAGTTAATGCACTGTGAACTATCATGAACTAACAATGAATGATATTTTTATTAACTAACATAAACAAAGATTAATAAATACTGTAGCACATATATTGCTCATTGTTAGTTGATGTTGGTTAATACATTAATGTTAATAAATGAACCTTATTGTAAAGTGTTAACATTTTTATTTATACTGTTTTTATTTCTATGATCAGTTTGTGGAAATGAGTTCAGTTAGGAGGTCAAAAGTTGTAGAAGCTCATAAATCATGTACAGTAGGGCTGAAGAGACTGAAATCATGCAGAAGAGAAGTCAGTCAGTTGAGTTAGTGGCAAAACCTTTTACATTACTTGAGGATTGTTGTCTTTTACTGCATATGATAATTCATACTCAGAAAGTAGAACTGAATGACATTCATTATAAGATGATTAGTTAAAACATTTCAAATGCACCTGCAGACTATTTTTTCTAGTCATGATTTCAACATTGAGGATTTCTTAAAAATATTGTGTAAAAATCTTGTCTCGTCTCGTCTCGTGAACTCAGTCTCGAGTCTCGTCTCGTCTCGTGAGATACCTGTCTCGTCACACCCCTACTAATAACGTTTTGCTAACGTTCACATTAAGTTATGAGAATGTTATTTCTGAAAGGTTGCTGAATTTTAAAAATGTCCAGTTTGAAAAAAAAAAAAAAAATGGTTTAGAACGTTTTTTTCTTGGTTAAGCGAACATTCTCAAAATTTCTGAAAAAAATCAGGAATGTCCAACTAAAGCATTTCAGAAAAAAAATAACTTCCACGAACGATATATGAGTAATGTTTTTGAGCTTATGTTTCAAGACTGATAACATAAAAAGAAAATTATATTAACATTACTGGAAGAATGTTTGTTCATAACTTTGAGAGAACCTTGCCAGAACATTAAAGCTGCAGTCTGTAGGTTTTGCCTCTTTGTCGCCACCTCTGTTCGAAACCTGCAACTGCAGTTATTTGCGGAATTATCATCTTTACGTGGGTTGTGCGTCGGCATGGCTCCTCAGCGCGGATGAATGTAATGTTTTGAGGAGAACGTTTGCTGTCAGTCACCGCACTGAAGGGTACTGTACTTCGCAATCACAGATTGTAGTCTTGGAAGTATGACCAAAATAAGAATTTTCACCGGGAAATATAATAAGTAACATGTCTACCACTTTTGTTCTGACCATCTGACTACTACTTGTTCTGACTACAGGCAACATGAAACTGGAAATACATGGAATATTCCTTTAAATAGGCTTGCTGTGTTTGTGGCATTGTATAGTTTTCCTCATTTGTTTTGAGGCACTAATGTATGTCGAAGAGACATGATCTTGTTCTAGCATCGTGTGCACTTTGGCATCAGGCCCAGCTCGATGTCTAACATCTAATGTTACTGTATGAACTCGTGTTGCGTGTGCGATTGAATCTTCCGGGAGGTTCACAGTGAGACAACATCCTGTTTTGATTGCGTTTCTCACAAACCCTGTTTTCTGTTACACATCAAACTCGGTTATGTTTCATAATGCTGTACTGAACACGTTGTAGCCTCCGGTCTTACTGCAATTCTTGTAGTCTAATAAATAATACAGAAGAAGTTGAGGATTGTTTCGCATCCTGACTCCTTACACTGATGAAACTGATTATTTTCCGAGGAAATACGGATGAGGTAGATTTCTCCAGACGTTTCTCTCCAGAATATCCAACAAGTGGGTTAAATATGGAGCATTAACTGCGCCTGTCGAGCAGCGCCTGAGGTTAAACATCCCTCTGACTGTAGGGAATATTTCATAAGTCTGAAACATAATCAGAGGCCATAATGAACGGATGAGAGCAGCGGTGTGTGGTGATCGCTGAGGAGGAGGAGGGGAGCGATCGCTCACTGAAGCGGGACTGTGATGAAGGGGGAGTGTGTGACCCTGTCGCGCTCACGCTGTTCCTGAACCTGCCGAGCTGCTGCTTCCAAAAGGTAAAAATCATAATTATCCTGCCTTTTAGGATATCTTGCCAGATTCTAAGGCTGCGTATTTTTTTTTTTTTACAATGAAATACTGTTACATGTACAGTTTTTGGAAGTGAAAAATCTTCTAAAACATTCTTGTGTGATACTTTTCATTTAAAGGTGCAGTAAGCGATTTCTGAGAAACACTTGAAATTTGAAATCTGAAATTTCTCTTTTGTAATGCCTCTCAGCCATCTCTCTTTCTTCAAATCTCCCTCTTGCTCACTCTCTCTCCTCCCCAATCATGAGTAGACACGCCCCCTTCTGCTGATTGGCTACAAGTGTGTTTTGGTTCCCGATCAGATTCAATTTCAACAGAGTTTCTCAGAAATCACTTACTGCACCTTTAATTAAGGGTGTGTTTACTTGACAACAATGTACTAAAAACTGAAGTTTTTCCTTTTGCGTTTTTCACGTACAGATTTGTCAAAATGATCCATGAAAAAAAAATAAAAGCGCTGTATTCTGCTGCCAGGCCAGTAGATGGCGATGTCACCTTGTAAGGAAACTACGTGCCTATGTGTAATACGCATGTGCATGACGTCACCATTTTCACGAATTTGTGTTTTTGTAGTTTACACAGAGATAATAATGGTTATAGTTTTTATACCGCCAAAATGCTGTTGCCGTGTAACAGACAAAACGCATGAAAAGTTTTCAGTTTTAATTGAAAACGGTGTTGTGTAAATAGCCCCAAATATAATTAAAGGAACACTCCACTTTTTTTGAAAATAGGCTCATTTTCCAACTCCCCTAGAGTTAAACAGTTGAGTTTTACCATTTTCGAATCCATTCAGCCGATCTCCGGTTCTGGCGGTACCACTTTTAGCATAGCTTAGCATAGTTCATTGAATCTGATTAGACCGTTAGCATTGCGCTTAAAAATGACCAAAGAGTTTCGATATTTTTCCTATTTAAAACTTGACTCTTCTGTAGTTAAATCGTGTACTAAGACCGACGGAAAATAAAAAGTTCAGATTTTCTAGGCTGATATGGCTAGGAACTATACTCTCATTCAGGCGTAATAATCAACGAACTTTGCTGCCGTTCCGTGGCTGCAGCAGTGCAATGATATTACGCAGCGCCCGTGAGCCCCTGCTTGCACAGGGAACATGCCTTGCAACCATGGAGACGTTTGTGAGAGACGCTGCGTAACATCATTGCACTGCTGCAGCCATGATACGGCAGCAAAGTTCCTTGATTATTACGCCTGAATGAGAGTATAGTTCCTAGCCATATCAGCCTAGAAAATTGCAACTTTTTATTTTCCGTCGGTCTTAGTACACGATTTAACTACAGAAGAGTCAAGTTTTAAATAGGAAAAATATCAAAACTCTTTGGTCATTTTTAAGCGCGATGCTAACGGTCTAATCAGATTCAATGAACTATGCTAAGCTATGCTAAAAGTGGTACCGCCAGAACCGGAGATCGGCTGAACGGATTCGAAAACGGTAAAACTCAACTGTTTAACTCTAGGGGAGTTGGAAAATGAGCCTATTTTCAAAAAAAGTGGAGTGTTCCTTTAAGATATTACTAGATAAACTAAACTAGATTGTTTAGGGGTCACACTTGGCTCCTGCGTGGTCAAAAGTGACAGAAGCTTTGAAATCTAACTTTTTTTGTTTTTCAGGAAAACCAATGTAATATGTTTTTGTTCAATAATATTTTTTGATTATTCTTCAAAGATTTGAGGGTATTTTATGATACTGTGCAATACTTTTACAGTTTTTATTAGCTATTTTTGCCCATTGAAAATAGTGCACATTTTTTTTATATAATATATTTTTAATTATTTTTCAAGCAGTATTCCATGTTAAAATAGTACGGAAGAGGATTAGGGCCAAGCAATAATAAAAAAATAAAACCATCTCGAGATTAAAGTTGTTAAATTTTGAGAAAAAACTCGTTAAATTTTGAGAAAAAAGTCTAAATAAAATGTTGAGAATAAACTCATTAAATTACGAGAATAAAGTCATTAAATTACAAGAAAAAAGTCGGTAAATTATGAGCACAAATTCGTAATTTAACAAATTTGTTCTCGTAATTTAATGACTTTTTTTCTCATTATTTAATGACTTTATTCTCAACATTTTATCTCGATTTTTTTTTCTCGAAATTTAACGAGTTTTTTCTTGTAATTTAATGAGTTTTATTCTTAACATTTTATCTCGACTTTTTTCTCGAAATTTAACAACTTTAATCTCGAGATGGTTTTATTTTTTTATTATTACTTGGCCCTAATCCTCTTCCATAAAATAGAGACAAGGCATTTAAAATCCAATTTTTGGAGGCAGATTAGTGCCATCTGGTGGGAGTAAAAAAAGAAAACGTATGTATTGCCATGGTGTAACCACTAGATTCCTATATAGCTCTATATAAAGTGGCTTATAAATTCTCTAGTGGTTTTTAGACATAAACACTTATTTGTTTTAAGCTGTGGAATTGGATTTATACTTAGACATTCTCAAAGCCTACTTTTTGTCAAGGTTTAGATTTATTTTGTTTGAAATGTTGATTTGAAGTGTCAGTTTTTCCATGAATTTTACTACAGTCAAACCTGAACAGGTTTGTCCATGATTTTTTGTGTGTGTTCACATTTTGACAGAGGGTTCAACAGTAGACCTCATTATGTTGCATGTTTTTTGTTGTTGTTGTTGCATGTTTTTATCTGAACATAAAATAAGTACAAAAAGCATCAATATGAATTAATACACATTTTTGCATGTTTAGTTGTGCAAATGATGTCTAATTGAAATGATGTGCATTTCTATTAATATACATTTCACAATATACACAAAACAAGTGGCGTGCATTGCATTTTGGGATACAGATTTTCTGATTTTCATTTTAGCAACTGCAGTAGTTCATCCAAATAATCCATGCACACAGAAAAAGCACATACTACGCACAGTACAGATAGAGCTGAAGTAGAGTGAGTAGTGTACTGTTCTCTTCTCTCTCTCATACTCTAGGGATGGATATGGAGAAAAACACGCAGCGCTCTCTTGTCAGGGCAGTGTGTGGGCCGACGCAGAGCTGAAGTGCAGAGGGACTAAAAATACAGCCGGCACGCCACTCACGAGGTGAAATTTCAATTAAGACACAAGCACTTCATCATTATTCCACTTGGCTGATGATTACGATCTGACATTTTAACACACGCAAACACGCTGATATATATTCTGCCACTTTCTTGGCGAGAGGAAGAAGGCAATCGTGCAATTATCACTTCAACCAGTCAATCATTTAACCTTTTCTTTGATAGATTGGCACACTTTTGATGAGGCCATAATAAGAGGGGGTCAAAAATGATACGCCCGGAAACCAAACAACAGCTTTGAAAGGAAAGCGATCGTGGATGCGCCCAGTAAAATGATAGAGCAGGGTTGTAAAACTGAAAGCGTGTAATAAAATGGCCTTTATGCTAACTTTATAGTGGGTTTTTTGAGAGGATAAAAGGCGCTTAAAGCCTTTTTTAAGGATAATTTTACTTCTTCTCCTTCAGGTTAAACTCGCTTTGAACAGTTGATGGCAATGCAGCTCTGGACTCTGAATGTCTGTTCTACTGATATCAGGAGTTTAATGGCTGACATACTGCTGGCCGTGGAGGTGAACCAACACTGATAAGACTCTGTGTGTGTGTGTGTGTGTGTGTGTGTGTGTGTGTGTGTGTGTGTGTGTATGAGTGTGTGTGCGTGTGTGTGTGTGTGTGTGTGTGTGTACTGTACAATCTCTCACTGAACACAAGCGCAGTGTTTCTCCTGCTCTGCAGCTGTAACGGCTCAGATAGACATTATAAAACTTTGCTTTGTGATAATCTTCAACATATATGTCATTAAAAAAATAAGGTTTTTAAAAGAGTAAAAAAAAACATGATGGAGATATAATTAATTTTGAAGTTTTATTAAGTGTTAACAATGAGATTATGTGGTTTTTGTAATCAATTAACACTGCTTTTGTCCTTTTTTACAAGATGGACAAAATGTGTCACCAAAAACAGTCATTCGGTTTAACTTTTTAAGTTTTTAAAATATTACAAGATTTTCCATGTTTTATAGCGGTTGTACCGAATGACCTGATGTTATGAGCAATTGAAAACATACATTTTTCAAATAGTTAAGAGAGAGTTAGTTACTTTGCTTCACAACCATGTGATCGTTTGCAGACGTCTGAATGATGTCACATCCTGTCACATGATATTGACCGCATGACTTGATCCAAAATGGTCCCTTTATATTGGTTACTCCGAATGACATCAATGAAATTTATTTTTCCGGACATTCTTTCTCATAACAAAGCAACGACTTCTACACATCATTTTAATACCATTTTGCACTATGTTGATATGTGATGTTATAAAATCACGCCAGAATAAAAAAATATTAACATTTATTACATTTTAAGGTATTTTAATCACAAATGAAATGGCTGTATTGGTCTTTGGACGGTTAAACTGAATGATCTTTTGACACTTCAAAATCGAAAACTATATGTAGCAAAATATAATTAAAACCTTCTGGATTCAATAAAAGAGATCTAGTTGTACTACCTTACATACTTTGGGTGTCATATCCTTGTTTTTTTATTATTATTATTAAGGCCTTTGGACAAAAATAAATAAATAAATAAAAGAAATGACCGGTCATGTCATTGAACCATGACATGATTTCTGATCTTCAGATTCTTGCGTCGGCAGCATGCCAATTACCAAAAGATTATCATTTTTCTCCATCAATTTGTTAAAGCTGAACAAATATTAATGTGTAGTGTTAAAACTCATATAAACTCTTATTTTTGTACTTTAACTTGTGACTTGTGTTAATTGTATTTTTTGTTAATATTTTGAATTTTAATTATATTTTTCTGTTGTCACTTTTAATTAATTCAGTGTTTTGGTAATTTTGTTGTGTGTTTGTCATTTCTATTAGTTTTTTCTTAAATATGTCTATATAGTTATACATTTTTATTTCCCTTTTGGTACTTTATGATGAGAAATGTTTAAATAGCTCAAATAAAATAAGTTTTAGTATCATTACTATTTTGAATTAGATTTTATTTGTATATATATATTTTGTTTTCACTTTTATTTTAGTCAACATTTTAGTAATTTTGTTGTGTGTTTTGGTCATTTTTATTAATTTATTTCCTTAAATATGTTTATATATATACATTACTTAACTTTTAGTAATTTTAGTACTTTAAGTTAAACTAAATTAATGAGAAATTCTGCCTTGGCATAGCTGAAATATATAAATAAATAAAATGTCCAGTTCACAGTGCATTAACTAATGTTAACAGATTACATTTCATCTGAAAACAAATGTCGAGAAGATTAATATTAGCTAAGCCTAAGATTAATAAATATTTTTGAGGTATATTGTTCATGTTAACTAATGTAGTTACTAGTGCTAACAAATGAAACCTCATTATAAGGTGTTACAGACTGAAGGGTAAAACTATATTGTCATGCAGCAGACATTATGCCTATATGATAAACATGCAGTATTTTTAATTTTGCTTTATGCCTTGAGATACTGCTGTCTATATTTGCATCAGATGTGTTCAGAACATTGTCTTTCCTGAAAAGTAAAGGACAACATAATGGAGGTTTCCTAAACACAAAAAGGAGAAAATATTCTTTGATATGAACAACGAAGCATCAAAAGCAGCTCTATTTTAGCGCTGTTACATCTTTCTCATTACAGCCTCTACGTTCACAGTCACACAGAATTTAAATGCACAGCCTGGTTAATAAATCATACAAGAGATGATCACTTTAACATGTAAAAACCCTCGTGTAACGTTTAGAGGAACTGTAGATCCCGATGTGGTTGTGTTTCAGCACGATTCTGTACGGAAGAGTGAACTTAACAAGCTTGAGTGAAAATGAAGATTAATTTAATATTTGCATTTTCACTGCGGTACACGCATGAATATCTGCAACACTCCTGGAGAATGTTAAACAGGCTCAGGTTGATCAAACAGACACAGGGCCGTGTCTCCCTTCTTCATTAGATGGACTGTGCTTCAGTTCAAATGCAGTCTAATGCTCAGAATACCCCATTAATGTTACAGTATGCAGTGGGGACGAAGTAGGCTTTATTTACTTTATTTTACAAGCATCTAATTTACCTAATTTATAAGAGTATTCACTGATTCATTGATCCGTATCTGTTCAGAGAGACTCAAAATGAGCCAAGGATATCGAATCTTGAGTGCGGACAAAAAGTTAGTTACTAGTGACGAATTTAAGTATTGATTATTGTAAATTAAAATCATGACTGTCAGTTATGCGTGAACTAAACTGATGTTAAAAGGCAAGCTGGTTAAGCCTTTTGAAATGGTTGAATGTGGATTAAGTAAGGAATAATTGACGACGAGTTGTTGAATTAATAGAAAATAATGCACTCCTGTGGTCGTAAAGTGGCCACTCTTGAGTAACTTACATTGTTAAACTATTTTACTGATAAAATCGACAGAGCAGCCAGTGCTGACATGTTTCTGTGTGAGTGTGTGTACGTGTGTTTGTATGGAAGCTTGTTTCCACCATGAAATTAAAAAAGGTTATTGAGAGAAGGTACTTTTCTTAGTTAACAACTGTGAGTTATAAACTCAGAATTTCGTGATACAAAGTCAGAATTGCGACTTCTGACTCTATATCTCGCAATTCTGACTTTCTAACTCGCAACTCTGACTTTATATCTCGCAATTCTGACTTTATATCTCGCAATTCTGACTTTATAACTCACAATTCTGACTTTAAATCTTGCAATTCTGACTTTATATCTCGCAATTCTGACTTTAAATCTTGCAATTCTGACTTTATATCTCGCAATTCTGACTTTATATCTCGCAATTCTGACTTTATATCTCGCAATTCTGACTTTATATCTCTCAATTCTGACTTTATATCTCGCAATTCTGACTTTCTAACTCGCAATTCTGACTTTAAATCTTGCAATTCTGACTTTATATCTCGCAATTCTGACTTTAAATCTTGCAATTCTGACTTTATAACTCACAATTCTGACTTTAAATCTTGCAATTCTGACTTTATATCTCGCAATTCTGACTTTAAATCTTGCAATTCTGACTTTATATCTCGCAATTCTGACTTTATATCTCGCAATTCTGACTTTATATCTCTCAATTCTGACTTTATATCTCGCAATTCTGACTTTCTAACTCGCAATTCTGACTTTAAATCTTGCAATTCTGACTTTATATCTCGCAATTCTGACTTTAAATCTTGCAATTCTGACTTTATAACTCACAATTCTGACTTTAAATCTTGCAATTCTGACTTTATATCTCGCAATTCTGACTTTAAATCTTGCAATTCTGACTTTATATCTCGCAATTCTGACTTTATATCTCTCAATTCTGACTTTATATCTCGCAATTCTGACTTTATATCTCGCAATTCTGACTTTATATCTCGCAATTCTGACTTTATATCTCTCAATTCTGACTTTATATCTCGCAATTCTGACTTTCTAACTCGCAATTCTGACTTTAAATCTTGCAATTCTGACTTTATATCTCGCAATTCTGACTTTAAATCTTGCAATTCTGACTTTATATCTCGCAATTCTGACTTTATATCTCGCAATTCTGACTTTAAATCTTGCAATTCTGACTTTATATCTCGCAATTCTGACTTTATATCTCGCAATTCTGACTTTATATCTCGCAATTCTGACTTTCTAACTCGCAACTCTGACTTTATATCTCGCAATTCTGACTTTAAATCTTGCAATTCTGACTTTATAACTCGCAATTCTGACTTTAAATCTTGCAATTCTGACTTTATATCTCGCAATTCTGACTTTATATCTCGCAATTCTGACTTTATATCTCGCAATTCTGACTTTATATCTCGCAATTCTGACTTTCTAACTCGCAATTCTGACTTTAAATCTCGCAATTCTGACTTTATATCTCGCAATTCTGACTTTAAATCTTGCAATTCTGACTTTATATCTCGCAATTCTGACTTTATATCTCGCAATTCTGACTTTATTTCTCGCAATTCTGACTTTCTAACTCGCAACTCTGACTTTATATCTCGCAATTCTGACTTTATAACTCGCAACTCTGACTTTATATCTCGCAATTCTGACTTTATAACTCGCAATTCTGACTTTATAACTCGCAATTCTGACTTTATATCTCGCAATTCTGACTTTATATCTCGCAACTCTGACTTTATATCTTGCAACTCTGACTTTATATCTCGCAATTCTGACTTTATATCTCGCAGTTCTGACTTTATATCTCGCAATTCTGACTTTATATCTTGCAACTCTGACTTTATATCTCGCAATTCTGACTTTATATCTCGCAATTCTGACTTTCTATCTCGCAACTCTGACTTTATATCTCGCAATTCTGACTTTATATCTTGCAATTCTGACTTTATATCTCGCAACTCTGACTTTATAACTCGCAATTCTGACTTTATAACTCGCAATTCTGACTTTATATCTCGCAATTCTGACTTTATATCTCGCAACTCTGACTTTATAACTCGCAATTCTGACTTTATAACTCGCAATTCTGACTTTATAACTCGCAATTCTGACTTTAAATCTCGCAGTTCTGACTTTATATCTCGCAGTTCTGACTATATCTCGCAATTCTGACTTTATAACTCGCAATTCTGACTTTATATCTCGCAATTCTGACTTTATAACTCGCAATTCTGACTTTATATCTCGCAATTCTGACTTTATATCTCGCAACTCTGACTTTATATCTCGCAACTCTGACTTTATATCTCGCAATTCTGACTTTATATCTCGCAATTCTGACTTTATAACTCGCAATTCTGACTTTATATCACTCAATTCTGACTTTATATCTCGCAATTCTGACTTTATAACTCGCAATTCTGACTTTAAATCTCGCAATTCTGACTTTATAACTCGCAATTCTGACTTTAAATCTCGCAATTCTGACTTTATATCTCGCAATTCTGACTTTATAACTCGCAATTCTGACTTTATATCTCGCAATTCTGACTTTATAACTCGCAATTCTGACTTTAAATCTCGCAATTCTGACTTTATAACTCGCAATTCTGACTTTAAATCTTGCAATTCTGACTTTATATCTCGCAATTCTGACTTTATAACTCGCAATTCTGACTTTATATCTCGCAATTCTGACTTTATAACTCGCAATTCTGACTTTATATCACTCAATTCTGACTTTATATCTCGCAATTCTGACTGTATAACTCGCAATTCTGACTTTATATCACGCAATTCTGATTTCATATCTCACAATTGTGAGTTTAAAACTTGCAATTCTGAGGAAAAAAACGTCAGAATTGTAAGATAACCTTTTTTTTATTTTTTTATTTAGTGGCAGAAACAAGTTTCCAGACATTTGAGTGGGACAGAGAGCAGGAGAAAGAGAGTATGTTCCTTCCTTACATAATAAAATGTAATTTTGTGACAAAAAAAACATGGAAATAATTAGTTGTTTTAATTCTGTTTACTATATTTATTTGCTTGATCAGTCATCGAAGGGTTTTTTTTTTTTTTTGCTGTTGTAGGCTGTAAAGACTTTGAAATAACTGAAATAATTTGGCAAAGAAATATGGCCATGAAGAAAATTGCAGACCTTAGAACATTTGTCAACCAATCAGATTCAAGCATTCAGAAGCCCCATAGTACAGTATAACACAAATAAATGTCCATGCATCTTCCCCCCTGCCATTTTCAAATCATATAAAACTAATATGTTTGCATAGCATTCATGTTAATGCATTTTGCCCCATGTGAAGTCTGTACATTGTATTTTTCTGTAGGCTACACATAAACCATAACTTTGTTAAACAGACCACCCACAGTTCGCTCACTGACCAGCTGATGAATTTTGCATCCAAAACTGTTAAGCACTTGATTTAATAACATAGCAGCGCAACTTCTGAGAGTCCAGTGCATGGGTTTTAATCGATCCGCTGGGAAATAAAATCATGTTTAAAAGGTACTGGGTTGATACTACGAATGCTTATGAAGATGTAGTCAAGAGGAAGAAGCTCTTAGCAGCTGTATATTCTGTACAATCAATTTCTTTCATCTGTCAGATTCATCTGCCCCTAAAGGCATATAAAGAAAAAACGAACTGTGGTCATGTGACCTCTTCTTTCGCTTCATGTGGGTGTTTTCGGACGGAATAAGGTGCAGGTGGACCAGTCGTCTTTTCTATCTCCTGCTCGCTGTGGTCATCTACGCAGAGGCATGTGTTTATTTGTTGAGATGAGTCAGAGGCGATCATGAGGAGCTTTTGTTGCAGAGCTGCTCTTCTCTCACATCTCAACTGCGTGAGGCAAGAAATTGTTCAGGAGCATGTGTAGGAACCTGAGGGCGAATTTTCAGAACACTATAGCGCAACACCACTGCAAGCATCTTTCCCTTTTGCTAGAAAATCTCCCAGAATGTCTCTACTAGAAGGTCTTTTTTACATTTTGCATGCATTGATATTTTGGGGATACGTATACTGTAGAATTCATTTACAGGTTGATTCTATTTACCTTTTTAAATGGGTCCTATTATCCATTTTTTCCCCGTATTCATCTTTCTTTAGTGTGTAATGTTGATGTTTGAGTATGAAAAAGAAAAATGAAAAGTCCCAAAGCACAAAGTTATTTTCTATATCAGTGTCAATGTTTCTGAACTCTCTGAAACGCCTCCATTGTAGTCTTGACTTTTCTTCCTTGAACGAACACGTCACAAAATTCCTCATTTAAATAATTCATATGCAGAATAAAGGGGCGGGGCCTGGTTGAGTTAAGTTAGTAGTGTGTTGAAACTGCCGGTTATAGTAAGCGGCGGGACATCTCGCAAACACCAATCATGACACAGTGCTTCAGCCGACCAATCAGAGCACATTGTGCTTTTCAGAAGGAGGGGCTTCATAGAGACAGGAACTAAACAGAGCGTTACTGACAGACTGGGAAGAGAGGAGCTGCAACAATGGAGAATATGAGGAAAATAATGTGTTTTTGAACATTCAAGCATGAAAGCCTGTTCTAATAGAGCCTGAAAACAAAACCAACAATTTGTAAAAAGGAATAATATGGCTTCTTTAAATAAATGATCTTGGTAATTTCCGGAAACTTTCCATGGGAACTTAATCTAGGGAATGTTTGAGAATTTATGGGAATTCATGGGAATTAATTGGATACTTCTTTAAATGAATGATCTTGATAAATATTCTCAAACTTTCTATGGGAACGTCATCTGGGGAATTTATTTTTGGGAATTTTGGGGAATTAATTGGAAATTTCTTTAAATTAAAGGTGCCATCGAATCAAAAATTGAATTTACCTTGGCATAGTTGAATAGCAAGAGTTCAGTACATGGAAATGACATACAGTGAGTCTCAAACTCCATTGTTTCCTCCTTCTTATATAAATCTCATTTGTTATAAAGACCTCTGCAAGGGTTGGACGGTGATAATTTATGCAAACTGCATTAAATCTGTTTTTTTTTTTTTTTTTTTTTTTTTTAACTAAGATTATGCTGCAAGACTTTTTTTTTCACATTACATTTAAATTCCCTGTAATAGGCTAAGATGCAATTTAGCAAATTCCCAGTTTATTCCCATTAATTCCCATATATTCCTGTTAATTCCCATGGAAAGTTTCCAGCCTTAAATTCCCACAAGTGTGCATCCCTATTCTTGATGTGAATGATTCATCAGTATTAAAATCAAATCAAATTGTAACTTTTTCAACTTCTTAGTCATAAATTCTACCTGTTAATTTCCACCATCCAATCTTTTTATTATTTTGCATTAAATATCCTGTTCAAAGTGCTGTACAGGAGCATGACAAACACAAATTCATTACGAATATTGTTGGTAATATATCATAATAATCTGCATTTTGACATTTCAGAACAATTGTGAATTCATGCTTCTGTTTATGCATTTACAGTACGTGTTTATGAGCTTTACATTATAGGTAACCAATAAATAGACTGAAATTATACTGCTTAGATCAGGTAGAAAGATTCTTGAAGTACTGTAACTGCACTTATTCTATGCAGAATGATTCATACAGTCTATTGCATTAGCAGACTTTATAAAGGAAGTGCTGTGTGGTTTTTTGTGTGTGTTATCAGTGATCCACATACACAAACAGTACAGACGCATTCATTCTGAATAACAGATCTGCTCTAATTAAGCATGTGGAAATGCTGAGATTGCTCTAAGAGCTCCACGCTACAAATGCTGCTTTGAATTACGGTGAACAGGAGAGAGGCGTAATTGGTCAACACATCAGAAATTGCAGTGGATTGCCTAAAAGGCTCCATTTTATTTAATTCCGGCCGTCTCATTTTCCAGAACTGATTGCTTTTGTATTCCATTATCTAAAACAAAACCAGGACAAGATATGGCTGAATGCAAATGTGATGCCTATTTGTGTCAAAACTGGAGGAGTCCATCCTCACCAAAGAGTTTAATTTCAGGTTTAAAATGTAAATGTAGCCTACATCTGTTTGAATAGATTTGTACTCATTTAATAGCAAAGAAAGGACATTGCTTTTGGTTTGAACACTCGGTTCATCAGGTATTCATATGGTATGGTTTAAATTAGCTCACGCTCTGGGATTAGTAGCTACTACTTAGTGCACTAACTCAGTAGCCTACTTAATTTGATTGCACCATTTTCTCTTGATGCAAAAGGGTGTAAACACTCAAATTCTTACTTATTTGCTTACATACATTTAGGATAAATTTGTATATTTTTAATAATAAATATGCATGGATTATACGCAGCTTAATGCAATAAAGTCACAAACTGGGAAATGGACATTTATTGCATTTATATTTTAGTTTTGAAACCAGATATGATGGTGAACTTACATTACTCAACATACAGTGAATTAATACATTTTAATCAGTAAATGCATTTTACATGGAGCTACATGGTCTTCGGTTCAGAGTTGAACTCATTCATAATTGCTTTGAAATGATACACTGATCAGTGCTTTTGTGCCGTTGGAGAATGAGGCAGGTAAAGAATATTAATCCATCACTAATTAGGGCCTGTATGCGCTCCGTGCAGCTCAGTGTATTATATTCCAACATAATGAGAGTCTTGATTCATCCGATCTGTACGAGCGTCCTGTAGTTACATGCTCGATGTTCGGCAGCTCTTTTTTGTCTTAACGGTGTGTCATTGTGCGGCATGTCAAAGTTCTTGTGCCTCTGGTGTCGCTGACGGCATCTCGGAGAAACCGCCACTCGTCTTGCAGTCAGAGTCTCAAGTCTGCCAAGAGAAAAAAAGTCAATTAATCAAAAAGAAATTCTGCACATTATCGCATGCATCGCATGCTTGGATCCATGGTTATATAGTCTATACAACAAAAGTTATAGACTATATAACATAGAAATGGAGTAAACTTGACTGAAGGGAACACTAATCACTCTAAACATTTTAAACTTTTACAGCTAAATATAATTAAAACATGCTTTGACCTAAAGCACAGATTATTTAAGAGCATCATCAGAGCCCCGCAGCCTGTTATTTGAACCCTCACCACCAAACTTGACATTGTAAGTTCTTGCTGTTAATATTTTAAGTTGCCCATACTAAATGGCATTAAAATGTATTTATTTTTTTGAGTAATGCCAGTTTAGGGCTCTTTCACACAGAATGCAAGATGCGGAGCAGTGGAATGGGGAAAAACACAAGGTCTTGAGATGCATTTTTTTTTTTTTTAAAGTTGGACTGATTTTAACTTGAGTGCTGCATTTTTAGAACGCTGTGTCATGCGTGAGATGCTGCAAAAGACGCAAGACGCGAGCGCAGCTGTCATACATGTCGTCCGTCTAGCGCGTTTACACACAAAAACAATGGAAAAGTAGTGAATAGGAATGGAAAAACATGTTCTGTGTGAGCGCCTCCTTATTCTGCATTCAATAGTTCAACTTTTAAAATAGAGTGACAAAATGGAAATTAGATTTTTTTTTTATTTTTTTTTTTTTTTTATACAGTGAAGTTACCAAATATACTATTCAACTCATATCTGTCCTTCAGATGATGTTGTTGTGTGTGTACTATATAAGCATTGTTAGATGACTTACAAATTGTAATCCATTACTGTAAAAAATTGTTAACTTCGTAACTTGGTTGCCTATATATTTTGAGTTCATTGAAACTAAACATTTGAGTTAATACAAAGAAAGAGATTTTGTTCTCTTTCTTAGTATTAACTAAATTTTCATTGAACTCAAAATATTAAGACAACCAAGTTACTTTCTTTGTGTTAAAGGTGCCCTAGAATTGAAAATTGTATTTATCTTGGCATAGTTGAATAACAAGAGTTCAGTACATGGAAATGACATGACGTGAGTCTCAAAATCCATTGTTTCCTCCTTCTTATATAAATCTCATTTGTTTAAAAGACCTCCGAAGAACAGGCGAATCTCAACATAACACCGACTGTTACATAACAGTCAGGATCATTAATATGTACGACCCCAATATTTGCAAATGCCAGCTCATGTTCAAGGCATTACACAAGGGCAGCCAGTATTAACGTCTGGATCTGTGCACAGCTGAATCATCAGACTAGGTAAGCAAGCAAGGACAAGAGTGAAAAATGACAGATGGAGCGCTAATAACTGACATGATCCATGATATCATGATATTTTTAGTGATATTTGTAAATTGTCTTTCTAAATGTTTCGTTAGCATGTTGCTAATGTACTGTTAAATGTGGTTAAAGTTACCATCGTTTCTTACTGTATTCACAGAAACAAGAGCTGTCGCTATTTAAATTTTTAAACACTTGCAGTCTGTATAATTCATAAACACAACTTCATTCTTTATAAATCTCTCCAACAGTGTAGCATTAGCCGTTAGCCACAGAGCACAGCCTCAAACTCATTCAGAATCAAATGTAAACATCCAAATAAATACCATACTCACATAATCCGATGTATGTATGCAGCATGCATGACGAACACTTTGTAAAGATCCATTTTGAGGGTTATATTAGCTGTGTGAACTTTGTTTATGCAGTGATAGAGTCGAGAGCTCGGGAGGGGGCGGAGAGTGGGAGCAATTAAAGGGGCCGCAGCCTGAATCGGTGCATAGTTAATGATGCCCCAAAATAGGCAGTTAAAAAAATTAATAAAAAAAAATCTGTGGAGTATTTTGAGCTGAAACTTCACAGACACACTCAGGGGACACCTTAGACTTATATTACATCTTGTAAAAAAATGTTCGATGGCACCTTTAAACCAACAAATCGATTACATGGTGAAAATTGTAGTTAGTAACATAATCTATTAGATTACACATTTCTGACTACTTTTTTATTACTTTTGATGTAACTCATTTGCGCACAGATTAGAAAATAGGATTATTTATATAATAATACAAGAGAAAGAAAATATATTCCATTCTTTAGCAACATAATGAAGCATATTAAGCATCACATTACGTCAGGGTTTCCCAAATTGGAGCTTGTGAGTTGAGGAAAAGCGAATACACCTAACTGTAAAAATTATTTGTTGGTTTAATTTACGAAAAGTAACTAACCTGATTACCTTAAAATGTTGAGTTCATTGAAACTAAAAATTTGAGTTTTAGGGATTAGCAGAAACTCAAAATGATAGTTGATTTGACACAAGAACATAAAACTTTTTTTTTTTTTTTACAGTTTTACAGTTGCAGTTACAATTTTACAGCTCAATTAATTGTTTTTATAAATTAAACGGCGTATATTGAAAAGTATTATGTGATCATTTAAGAAATTTCTCCTTATACAGAATCTTGTTGGTTCTTTAAAGTCAAGGATATGGTACCATATAGAACCCCATTGAGCCTTTTTTTCTAAGAATGTGTTCAATTATTGAAAGCCATTTTTGTCATGTGGGCGTCGTGTGCCATTGATGCCCTGAGGACCAGGCATCGATGTGACTTCCATTTTACTCACTCAATCTCCTCCAGAGGACATGTTCTGAGTCGACAGCAGTCTATTTCATAGGCATCTTGAGCTTCGGGACTGAATAAACACTGTAGATGGGTTGAGAACGGGTCGGGACCCGTGATGTCAGGAGGCCAAGCTAATGCAAACCTGCCATGTTTCTCCATCTGGCATGACGTGGACTCTCATCTGTGCCGTACCAACCGTGGGATTTGCCTAATATTCATTAGAAAGATTAATTTCTATTGCACGTAACAGGTGCGTCTGCTAACGTTAATTGTTTTGGCAGCGTCGCAGGCTCATAATGGATCAATATTTATCATTGGGCTGGATTCCAGTGTCGAGATTACAAGCGTCGGCGCTGTGAGAATTACAGACTCTGAGGAGCGGCGAACACATTGAAAATGATTGTTACTACACTGCATGAGCTGCTGCAGTCCAACAACCTGTGGCCCAATAATGTCTGTGTGAACAAACCAGAATTACTGAACAGGAACAAACATCCGTCAAACTGCTGCTGGTTGCCAGAGCAGAAATGAGCAGTTACTGAGATGTTAAGGTGGTTTATAGGTGTTTTCTTACAGTCTGAAGTGAAAAGAGTCCAGCAAAAGTCATGTTCTGCAGTTTCTAGATATGGCTCATTGACCTCGCCTAGTGATCCCAATGCTCCAAATAGCATTTAAACACATAAGTATCTTTATTTGTATGTTTTCTGAGAGGAGTACCTTTCCTTTGTCCATGAAAAATGTGAATGTTCATAGTGAATTCTCAATGGCAAGAGCCTGAACCAATGAAATGTGATTTTCAAACTCATGCTGATGTAAATAAAACATTCTTACTCACACTGACTAACAGATCAGAAGCATGTGCACAAAGACAGTGTGCAATCTCGATATACATATTTACATAAAAATTATCTGTCATGTCTTAAGTGAACGTTTGGTTAACTGGGAAAAAAAAACATCTGATGTGTAACATTATATTACATCCGTTTGGTACAGTAGGTCTTATAATATAGGCTTTGAATTGGCTCTTTCACTCTTTCTCCTCTCCACCTACAGCTGGTGTGTGGTGAGCGCAGGAGAGACTCCTGATAGCGCAAAAAATGAACGTACGGTACACAAGAGTAAATACAAAGTGTACGTTGTTAGTCGCCAACAGCACAGCAGCTCCAGACAATCAAACCCAGTGTTACTCACATGAGAAGCAGAAACAAAGCAGCCTCCATGTCTGTTTTCAGACCTTCCCGCTTAGCTCTCTCAAGCACTAGAAATCTTTTCTAATATTAACGCGGGTCCTTTAGTGCTTGCCCAGTCATAGACCTTCATACCTTCATGATATTCTTCTGAACTCCTTTGTATTGTTTCTCATCTCTCTTTCCATTTTTCTTCAAATGTCCCTCTTGCTCGTTCTCTCTCCTCGACCGTCACATGCCCCCTAATGCTGATTGGATACACGTTTGTTGTTGGTGTCTGCCCGACTAACTTCCAAACAGTATTTTTAGGGGCCAAGCACCGAAGGTGCGGAGGCACCTATTGTATCTGTTGGCGTTCTTTTTATTTTTATTTTCGATTCTTCTTTTTCATCTTCTGCTCTTGAAGTCTATGGCAGCCCATTGAACCACTTGCGGGAAAGTTGTGAAATTTGGCATACTTAGAGGACAGTCTGACCTTTGTCCATAGCAAATTTGGAGTCTCTAACTCAATCCCTCTAGCACCACCAGCTGTCCAAAGTTGCACTTATGTTTATGCTAATAACTTTTGAACCGTAATGGCCAGAAACTATAAAAATCTAGAAACCTAGAAAAATAATTTTTCCCTCTGATTCCTTGGGTCAAGACGAATGCATTAACGTCATGAAAATTTAGAATTTTCTGAAAAACCTACTTTTTTTTTAACTCCTCCTAGGCCGTTGCTCCAATTTCCACGAAAATTGAATCAGATCATCTTCATACCATGCCGACAAAAAGTTATGGAATTGGTGTTGATTTGTCAAACCGTTCTCGAATACCACGCAAACAAATTTTACGTAGCGCTTGCGAAAACAGACACAAGCCTGTATCTCCTCAACACTTTATCATATTCAGACCAAACTTGGTACATATCATCACAAGCATGACCTGAGGCATCATGCAGTGTTTCGGCGCAGCGCCACCTATTGGTGCGGAGATATGAAAAATAGATAATTTTGCTTATATCTTCTGATGGGTTTGTCCAAAAATCATAAATAAAAAAATCTCGTTAGATTCAGGGCATCATGCTGAGTTGAATGATATCCAATTTTCCTATATCGGACCTTTTGACCATCGGCCATTTTTAATTTTGTGCTAAAATGCTGTATTTTACGAACACATTAATGTATCTTTATTAAACTTGGTAAGGGGTCATCAGCACAATGCCCTGAAGGAGCCTGAGAAGTTTCGGACCAGTGCCACCTTGTGGCCAAGAGTTATAACAAAATTTAAAAAAATGCTAATAACTTTTGACTATTTTAACTCACTGTAATGAAACTGTATGGTCTCAATGGTCTCAGTTGATTCCTTGGGTCATGCCGAGAACACAGATATCAAATTTGCCATAGTTGGCTGAACTTCCTGTCCGCCATATTGTTTTTCTTTAAAAACCTACTTTTTC
Organism: Chanodichthys erythropterus; assembly: GCF_024489055.1. Taxonomy (NCBI): domain Eukaryota; kingdom Metazoa; phylum Chordata; class Actinopteri; order Cypriniformes; family Xenocyprididae; genus Chanodichthys; species Chanodichthys erythropterus. The sequence goes on along the minus strand of NC_090238.1, from coordinate 36,876,775 downwards.
GAACTCCTCCTAGACAGTTGCTCCGATTTTCACCAAAATCGAACCATATCATCTCAACAAAAAGTTATGGATTTCAAGTCGATACGTCAAACCGTTTTCGTATACTGGAGCAACGAATTTGAGGCATGATGCAAAAATGACTCTTGAAGCTGTATCTCCGCAATGCTTTGACATACTGACACCAAACTTTGCAAGTGTCATTGTCACCTCACTCTGACCATACCACATTAATTTGGTCACAGCGCCACCTATTAGTCGAAAGTGATGAACCAGTAAATCCTCATTTTTGATCATTTTTCAGCTCTTTTGCCTAAAATGATCTTAATAGGTCTTTAATCGCTCACTGTTGCAGTTGGTCTGATGCTCTCGGCCGTGTAGGCTGGCTTGTTGTGCCGCTTTTGTGCTTGACCCCGTAATTGCTGCTTGCAGCTATATTTTAAAAATATGTCTGTTTTGATATTTGTTCAATGTGAGTCACTGAAAAAGCTATATTGGTCACACTGAAAGATTTCCTGAAAGCCTTTTAATAAAATTTGCGGTCGGTAAGATTATATAATGTTTTTGAAAGAAGTCTCTTCTGCTCACCAAAACTGCATTTATTTGATCACAAGTTAAAACTAATACTGTGAAATATTATTACAATGTAAAATAACTGTCTTTCTATGTGAATATTTTGTAAAATGTAATTTATTCCTGTGATCAAAGCTGAATTTTCAGCATCATTACTCCAGTCTTCAGTGTCACATGATCCTTCAGAAATCATTCTAATATGATGATTTTCTGCTTCTGATTATTATCAATGTTGAAAACAGTTGTGCTGCTTTATTTTTTTACATTTTATTCTTGATGAACAAAGTTTTTTTTATTTGAAATAGTATCTTTACTGTCATTTTGATTAATGCATCCTTGCTGAATAAAAGTTTTAATTTTATAAAAATCTCACTGACCCCAAACTTTTGAACTATAGTGGATTGCAAGTAAAAATGAAAAATGGTCTTTTGTCAGAACATGACACATTCCGCAGAGTGTTCACACTTAGAAAAAGCAGCAGATTTCTCATTAAGATTCAAACAGTGATTTGTGTTTGAGAAGTTAGGGTGACGAAACAATTATTACCATAGAAACAGATTATGTTACACCATCAATTTGCCACACTGGGGATAAAATCACAGCTCAGCGTCTCACCTGGGACCGCAGTTTGAACACAAGCGATTTAACTCATTCATTATACTGAGTGAATCTGCATGTCTTTTATTCCTCATTGAGACTGTGTAATTCCTCAAATTAGAGCCTCTTTGGTATTCATGAATTTCCACAGTAGTGTTTGGCTGCGTTTGCACATGGACACATAAAGTAGGCTGACATGAAACTTCAAGCAGTGTCCTGCAGTGTGACATGCTTCACTTCATTTAAAGTTATTTTGAAATGCAAAACTATTTCTAATTATTATATGATTATTATGCATGCAGCGTTTGAGTTAAATTAATTGGAAGGCAACATGGAATCATTTGTTCCATTATTTAAAATGAACTAGTGAAGGAAAAGATGGTGAAAAACATGACGCATAATATACATTTTTCTTTGTAAATACACCACCATTCAGAAGTTTGGAGTCAGTAAGATTTTTCTTTAAGAAACTATTACTTTTATTTAACAAGGATGCATTCAATTGATTTCTGAAGGCTCATGTGACACTGAATATTGGAGTAATGATGCTGAAAATTCAGCTTTGATCACAGGAATAAAAATAATTGTTTAATAAAAATAATATAAAAATATATAATTATATAAGGTAAAATATATTATGAATTTTATATAATATATAGTAAAATTATAATTATTTTATAATGTTATATTTATATTATTTTAATATTTATATTTATTTTATAATTATATTATAATTAAGTTGATTTCTGAAGGATCATGTGACACTGAAGACTGGTGTAATGATGTTGAAAATTCAGCTTTGATCACAGGAATAAAAATATATTTGTTTGATAAAAATATAGAATTATATAAGATAAAATAAAATATGAATTTTATATAAAAATTATATAAGAATATGTAAAGACAAAAAAACAAACAGTAGTGTATATGTAAATTTTAACCTAATATCTCAGTCTAAAGACAGCATGTCACATACGTACTGTCATCAGGTTGCTCTTTCCATTCCTCCAGATCCAGTGACGGGATGTTTCCACAGAAGAGAAAGTCCTCCGGGTAAGTTTCTGCTCTGAACGGATCAAGAGGAACCTCCGTCACACCACTGTTGTCACAGATGACACGAGACAGAGAGTGCCTCTGTAGTTCCTGTCTTTGTTTTGGGGAAAAGACACCAGGATGTTCCCACCAGAATCTGAATAACACCAAGAATATCCACATTTTGATTGATACGATGTGTTATTCTTATCATTTTGACATGAACTCAGACAAGTTAAAGGAATCATTTGCCAAAAAACATCTCTTGTGCTTCAGCAGTTGGAATGACATGACAATGACAATCGACAAAAGCAAATCTTGTTTAAACATTTAACCTCTGTACTGTACACAGTTATTGTACTAAACTGAATTAACACTGAACTGAGCTGAATAATGAACACAACAGTCGGGTTCCGGAAGTAAAAAACTGAATTTTAATGACAACTTCTAACCATTTAAAGTCAGATCTATTGTGAGCTCTGAGGTCATTAATCAATGGTATTTGCTTATATTGAAGACATTAGTCTGCATTATTTTAACTTAGATTTAAAATAACAGTGATTAAGAGTGGAATTCATGTTGAAAAACTACAATACCCATGACGCTGTACAGAAAATTCCACCAATCAAGTCAAAACAAGCAAAACGTGTCAAAAGCTCCGCCCACTACCATGAAGCAATGCTTCATTGGATTGTAGTTCTTTCCCTCACTAAAGCTGTTAAGTAAACAGCCCTGCTCTTTTGTATTTTTGTCCATTTTTTCAAATACTTTTTTGCTTCAAATCAGAGTTTAATGTGATTTTTCCTTGTAGCTGATTGGTTTGGTTCATGGCTTATAACACTTTAACAAAGACTTTTATGAAGTATGTTCTAAGAACATTTACGTTCCCATTAAGTTTTGGAAAGGTTGTATCTGAATAATACTAAAAACGTCCAGTCTTAAAGACTTTATTTTGGTTATGTAAACATTAAAGGGAACAAATAATGCCCCTTTTACAAAATGTAATGTAAGTCTCTGGTGTCTCCAGAATGTGTTTGTGAAGTTTTAGTTCAAAGTCCCCCACAGATCATTTATTATAGCTTGTCAAATTTGCCCCTATTTGGGTGTGAGCAAAAACATGCCATTTTTTGTGTGTGTCCCTTTAAATGCAAATGAGCTGCTGCTCCAGAAGAGGGCGGAGCTTTAACAGCTCAACAACAACAAAGCTGGAGAATCTCACGCAGCCAAAATGAGGAAAGTGTTCAGCCTTACATTGTTCAAACCGGAGTCGACACTGATGGAGAGACTCAGGAAGAAGTTACAACTTTTAGACGTTTCTGAATGGTTAGTGGATAAATTGATGTAGTTGCTGTGGAGTTGATCAACTCATCCACTAGCATGTGCCGTCATGTTCATCTTTTGTGTTGAATTGACCCTCGTTTGTGAAGCAGTCCGGCGTAAAATGACGGCATGACAACAACACTGTACTACAACAACTCTTCCTCTTCTCTAAAGCAGCCCAACATGGCCCCGCCCCCTTTGTTGGGTGTTCTCGGGGGCGGGGTTTATGTAGGGTTAGTGATGTCCCTAACCCAGGAAGAAGCTTGTTGTAGTTCCTAACAGCCATCTGTTGTAGTCCTTAAACAGAAAATATCTCTCTTTGCACTGAACTTTGAGTGTCGTAACTTTGCAGATGATGCTTATGCTCAAAAAGCAACATTACACACTAACTAAAATGAATAAAAACCTGTATTGTATAAAGCAGTATAGAAATAAAGCTTGACTAGAGAGTTGACTCTATTGTGGTGACTGCAGGTTAACTGTAGTTGAGCAATGTTTCTGCTCTTACTGCCGACACTACTCAAAGCTCACCTGTCACCTTCCCTCAGCGTCTTCATCTGTTTTCCAATCAAGCATGCGAAGAGCGGTCCGGTCCTGGCTCCAGACAGCGGTTGCTCCAGCACTCCTCCTAGCCACACATCAATGTTGTTTGGATGTCCATACAAATCCATTACTTTCTCTACCAAAACATCATTTCCGATCACCTCGGCCAGATCTGATCTGGTTTCAACTCTGTCAAATCCACAGAAAAGCCTCCAGTCATTGTAACCTGTAAGAGAACAGTCAGGTGGTCCACTTTAGACATTCTACTAAGTAACTACATGTCAACTAACTCTCATTAGAGTATTAGTAGACTGTTAGGTTAGGGTTCGGGTTAGTAGAATAAGTTGACATGTAGTTGCACACACAAACCGTCTCCCCTCACTCACTCATTTGATCTCACACCCAAAGTGTGCACACATAAAGCCTCCTCTCAGTACTAAATTAAGTTCTTTTTCATTGCTTATTGCGCCTAAATAGTCAAATACACACAAAATCAAACAGTTGAGGAAGAAAACACGTGTAACAGTATAATGGATCCGTGCGTCAGATCTTAAAGTGACGGCAGCCTAATAAACCTGCTGTTAAATTTGATGTGAAGGCAGTAACCTGGTAAGCCGTGATCTCGTCCCCGCTGCAGGTTCAGAGCTGCCAGATCTAAAGTCTCTGGGATGTTGAGAACCACGAGTCTTTCCGTCAGTTCTTCTGTCATTAGATGGTCCTGGCTCTGCAGGGCAGCCGGCCGGCCCAGAAGACCCCGCAGGACCGGATCCAGTCCGCCTTCAGAGCACAAAACATGCCATGAGACATTAACCATCCAAGACAGACAGATGAAATCTATTTTTGCTCCCATTTGCAAATGTGTGGAATACAGTGCTGAGGAGTTATGCTAACTAAAACTTCACGAGTTTGTTTCCTCATAAAATCTTTAGCTAATAAGGTTAAGCGTATTTGGCTTGCTGTCCGCTGTGGAGGGGCTCGAGGAAGCAGCTTCAACTCAAGCTTGGATATACCCCCAGGGACTACTAGTGCCTGGAAGAGGAGTACGATAGATGAGATGCCTAATTTATGTGGTGGAGTTGGGGAGGTGGAGGGATATCGAAACAACTGATGCCGGAGCAGGGTGAGTAGCTGCTTATATGATCTGGATGTAATTGAAAGATTAGGGTTCCCTCCTCTTGAGATTATGTTTGAGTTTCACTAATTGAAAGATTAGATGGGTTCACTCCTCCCGAAATTACATTGTGAACTTCACTTAATTTTCACTAGTAAATAAGTATAACAAACTGAACAACAAAAAATGTTCTGAACATGATTTATTGTCATTGTAATCAAGATCAAGTTGTTTTCTATAAATCAGGATGCATGTAAAATGTCCTCTAGATGTGCAACTGATTTGAACTTCAAATGATAAATAATTCAGTGAAATTATTCAGTGCTTCATTAATGAGTCTGCCAGTTGCAGCAGTAATAATTTAATATTGACATATTCAATATTTCTGTCCCTTGCCTGGACATGTACATATGAATCAGCTCTATAATGAAGTCAGCCTTCCCTGAAACGCTACTTTTTCTTTCTTATCAACATGCATTTCAATATTTTGCATGAGTGAAAAGAACATCTGGCAGCAGCAGAGTCTCCATCAACACACACACACATGTACATGCACACTCAAGCTCTACACACACACACACACACACACACATATATATATATATAACAGAGAATTCTGTAAAAGAAAATATCTCCCTTTGCATTGAACGTTGAGCATCATAACTTTGCAGATGTTGTTTATGCTCAAACAGCAACAGATTTTGATTACAATGACAATATTATATATATATATATATATAGACACACACAGGTTTGTTTTTGTGAATTGTGAGGACATTCCATAGGCATAATGGTTTTTATACCGTACAAACTGTATTTTCTCTCCCCCTACACTACCCCTAAACCTAACCATCACAGGAAACTTTCTCACAAAAACTCATTCTGTGTGATTTATAAGCCTTTTGAAAAGTGGGAACATGGAGTAATGTCCTCATAACTCACCTCTTCTTGTAATACCTGTGTCATTCCCATGTCATTACATTTGTGTCCTGATATGTCACACACACTCTCTTTCTCTCTCTCTCTCTCTCTCTCTCTCTCTCTCTCACACACACACATACACACACACACACACACACTCACATTCATCTCATTTTTAGATATATTGGAAAGCAAAACAAAGAAAAAAGTTTTTTGCAGTGTAAATGGACAGTTCTTGATCAGAAAAAACTGTAAATTGGAGTCTGGCTAGATCAGAATTAAAAAAAGCAGGGACATCCACCACACCTTCTTTTATCAGTCTCCAAGGGCTGAAGAAGGTCTGATGAAGATTCAGAGAAGAGAAGTGTTCGTGTTCCTGGAAGCTCTCGTTCAGTCTCCTGAGCACCGGTGAGATGGTCACATGACCGAAGCGGAACGCAGCCGTGGCGAACACGTTTGACACAGAAGGATTCACAGAGTCGTTATAGCCCTCGTACAGTCCGATATACTCATCAAACGCTTCCCGTCCAATGATTTTTGGAACGTAGTCCCTCATGGTTATGATCTGCAGGAAGAATAATATAGAGACAGAGTCAGTATTTACTGATGACATGCAGAATCACAGAGACTCACAATGCAAACTCAGATCACATGTTTCTAAGATAATGACACAACATTATTGGATAAAACAGCCCAGACTGAATTGTTTTTATTGATATTTTCTGTACTGAATATCGTAAGAGAATTAATGATCAGCATTTCTCTCTGACACACTGCAAAAAATGATCTTTCTCAGTATTTCTGTCTTGTTTTCAAGTACAAATATCTAAACATTCTTACATTTACTAGAGAAGCAAAATGACTTAAGATGTGAAGTATTGTTTACTGAAAAATATTATTTTTCTGACCCCATTGGCAGATATTTTTCCTTGTTTTAAGCATAAACTCACTCAGTTTTGATATTTTAAGATTTCATATCTTCAGTCATTTTGCTTCTCAAGTAAATGTATCTTGATTTAAGAATGTTTTGATATTTCTACTGGAAAACGACAAAAATACTGAGGAAGAACATTTTTTTTTTTTTTTGCAGTTTTTATTTAAATTTTAGTTTTAGTAATTTTGGCATTTTTATTCGTTTTTACTTTTTTAAGTATTTCTATTTAGCTTAAGCTTATCTTTATTTCATTTTTAGCTTGCACTTATTTTGCAACATTTCAAATTTTTGTTTGCATTTTCAAGTTTCTCATTTAATATTAATATTTATAGCACTTTTTAAATGTACGTGAAGGTCAGCGCGTAACCAAAATTTCATCATCGGAAGATTATGTGCTTACTGTACACACACCGCCGGATTTTTGTAACCGCGTGTACTTTGTATGTGCATTTAATTTTTTTTGCAGTAATTATCCACAAGGAGGGGGCTGTTACAACAGAGACACGGAGACTGAAGTAGAAGCAATCCAGTTAAGTATTTATTTGCAAACAGTAGAGCACAGAATGATAACAGGCAGATATGGCGTGATGAGAGATGAATAGGGTATAATACTGTCCTTTTCAACTTGCAGATGATGGATGAGAGATGCAGTTGAGGGAGACGATGGAGACACTCACACACACAGGTAGGTTTGCACACGGGGAGACCAGGAGACGAAGGAGATGAAGGAGATCGCTGGAGCAGGAAGGGTAAGTAGTTAGGGAGTCCTTAAGGTAAGCATACATATCATGTAGTGCGAACGAGACCGGACAGTGAGTGTGTGTGAGTGTGGTGGCTTTATAGTGCTGGTGATTGCAGGGTAATGACGTGCAGGTGGCGGTGATTAGAAGGCTGGTGATTGAGTGCGTGGGTACTGCAGTGAGGTGGAACCTGACGTGTCTGTGACAGTACCCCCCCTCCCACGGCCCGCTCCTGAGGGCCGCGGACCTCGACGCCGTGGTGGTCGTCCTCTAGGTCATGGGGCAGGTCTGTCCGGGTGATTGGCGTGGAAGTTCTGTAATAGGATAGGATCAAGGATATCATTCTTGGGTACCCATGAGCGTTCCTCGGGGCCATAACCTTCCCAGTCAACGAGGTACTCGAGCTGACCACCACGGCGCCGGGAATCCAGGATCTCATGAACCACGTAAGCTGTGCCGTCCTCCAGGATGAGTGGAAGGGGGGGCTCGGCGGCTGCCACGTCAGGTTCTGTGGAGGGAACAACAGAAGGGTGGTGAGGTTTTAGCAGAGAAACGTGGAAGGTAGGATGAATTCTACTATACTGTGCAGGGAGTTGGAGACGGTAAGTGACGGGGTTGATCTGCCGAAGGATGGTGAACGGGCCAATGAAGCGGGGACTCAGCTTCTTGCAGGGCAGACGCATCCTGATGTCCCTGGTGGACAGCCAGACCTTCTGCCCCGGTTGATAGACTGGAGCGTCGGAGCGTCGAAGGTCGGCTGTCCTCTTGCGTCTGCGCAGGGCTCTCTGCAGTTGGTGGTGAGCTGAGTCCCATACCCTCTCGCTCTCCCGGAACCAGTAGTCGACTGCAGGGACGTTGGAGGGTTCCCCATCCCAGGGGAACAGCGGGGGTTGGTAGCCGAGTACGCACTGGAAGGGTGTTAGTCCAGTTGTGGCTTGACGGAGGGAATTCTGTGCGTACTCGGCCCAACCCAGGTACTGGTTCCAGGAGTTCTGGTGGCCGTGACAGAAGGTACGCAGGAAGCGGCCAATCTCCTGGATCTTCCTTTCCGTCTGCCCGTTCGACTGAGGATGGTATCCAGATGACAGGCTGACGGTCACACCCAGGAGGGAGAAGAAGGCCTTCCAGACGTGGGAAATGAATTGAGGTCCTCGGTCGGAGACTATATCTTCAGGTATTCCATAATAGCGAAAAACATGGTTGAATAGCATCTCTGCCGTGGCCATAGCGGTAGGTAGACCCTCCAGGGGTATCAAACGGCAGGACTTAGAGAAGCGGTCTACCACCACCAGGATGCACGTGTGACCGTCAGACTCAGGGAGGTCGGTGACGAAGTCCACTCCCAGGTGTGACCAGGGTCGCTCAGGAACGGGCAGAGGAAGTAGCTTGCCGGTGGGAAGATGGCGTGGACTTTTGGAGATGGCGCACTCCCTGCAGCCCTGCACGTACCTTCTGACGTCGTTGGCCATGTTGGGCCACCAGAAGCGTTGTTTGAGCAACGAGAGGGTCTCATTGACCCCCGGGTGACCAGTGCCAAGTGATGAGTGGGTATTGTGCAGAAGTGGAGTGCGACGTGCCCGTGTGACGTATTGCAAGCCTTGGGGGCAACCCGGCGGAGTGCGTGTGGAGGCATTGGAGGAGGGAATGGTTTCTTCGGACCACTGGATAGGGTTCACGAAGATAGACTCCGGCAGGATCTTTTCAGGCTCTTCGGGCTTGTCCTCAGGGGAATGGATGCGAGACAGAGCGTCAGCGTTAGTGTTCTTAGAACCAGGGCGGTAAGAGATGGAGAAATTGAATCGAGAGAAAAACATGGCCCAGCGAGCTTGGCGAGGGTTGAGTCTTTTGGCAGCCTTCAGATATTCGAGATTTTTATGGTCAGTGAGAACTTGAAACGGATGAGTAGCCCCCTCCAACCAATGCCTCCACTCCTCAAGGGCAAGCTTGACGGCCAGGAGTTCGCGGTCACCGATGTTATAGTTGACCTCCGCCGGGTTGAGCTTGCGGGAGAAGAAGGCGCATGGATGGAGTCTACTTGGCGTCCCCTGCCGCTGGGAAAGGACCGCTCCCACTCCGGTGGTGGAGGCGTCCACTTCCACGATGAATGGTAGGTCCGGGTTAGGGTGGACGAGGAGGGGAGCGGTGGTGAAGGCTCTTTTCAGGGTCTCGAAGGCGTTGGTGGCAAGTTGGGACCAGGACAGAGACTTGGGCTGGTTACGGAGTAAGTTAGTGAGGGGACTGACGATGGTACTGTAATTCTTGATAAATCTGCGGTAGAAGTTGGAGAATCCTAGGAATCGTTGGAGCTCTTTGATAGTTGATGGAGTGGGCCAGGACTGGATAGCGGTGACCTTCCCCTCGTCCATCCGGATGCCACTGTGGTCAATTATGTATCCTAGAAACTGTACGGAGGGTTGGTGGAAAGAGCACTTCTCAGCTTTTAGGAAGAGGTGGAACTGTCGTAAGCGTTGAAGGACCTCCGCAACGTGGTGGCGATGTTCGGCCAAGCTCCGGGAGTAGATGAGGATGTCATCAATATATACCAGAACGAACTTGTGGAGATACTCCCGGAGCACCTCGTGAATGAAATCCTGGAATACGGAGGGGCGTTGACTAGGCCATACGGCATGACGAGATATTCATAGTGTCCGGTGGGCGTGACAAAGGCGGTCTTCCACTCGTCCCCCTCACGTATCCGGATGAGGTTGTACGCGCTGCGGAGGTCCAACTTGGTGAACACAGTGGCACCGCGGAGATGTTCCAGGGCCGCTGGGACGAGGGGAAGTGGGTAGCGGAATTTGACAGTAATTTTGTTGAGGGCACGGTAGTCGATGCAGGGCCTCAAGCCTCCGTCCTTCTTTGCCACAAAAAAGAAGCTTGAAGCAGCAGGGGAAGTAGACGGGCGGATGTATCCCTGTTCGAGTGCCTCTTTGATGTATTCCTCCATGGCCTTCTCCTCCGGTAGTGATAGGGGGTAAATGCGTCCCCTAGGCACTGGTTCACCCGGTAGCAGATCGATGGCACAGTCCCATGGCCGGTGTGGAGGAAGTTTGGAGGCGCGCTGCGGGCAGAATACATCACTGAAGGGCGTAGTCCGGGGGAACATCCACGGAGCGTTTCTCGACAGGGCTTTCGATAGAGGTGGCGTTCATGGAGAGAGACTTGGAGAGTGGAGACGTTGGAACAGGAAGCGCTGGGAAACAGTCGGGAAAGCAGTGATCGCCCCACTTCAGGATTTCGCCCGTGCGCCAAGAGATGGTGGGATTGTGTTGTTCCAGCCACGGGCGCCCTAGAACCACGTCAGCAGTGGATTCCTCCAGAACCAGCAGATGTACCTTCTCCGAGTGCAGGATGCCGACACAGAGTTGAAGAGGTCCCACATAATGACGGATGTTCTTACGGCTCAGGGGTTTGCCCGTGATGGAGTGGATTTGATAGCTAGTCGGAGACGGGGAGACTTTGAGGTTGAGTTGTCGGCATAGGGCACCAGAGATGAAATTTCCTGCTGACCCTGAGTCGAGGAGCGCCACCACTGGAACAGAGGTGTTTGCAGCAGTAAGGATTACAACAGTAGTGAGTGGTTTCATTTTTTGGATAGAGGGAAAAATTGCACTCACCACGGGCCGAGGAGGACGGGTTGGGCATGTGGAGATGACATGCCCCGGTAATCCGCAATATAAACATAAGTTCAGGGTCAGCCTTCTTTGTCTCTCATTAGTGGTGAGACGAGAATGATCAATCTGCATGGGTTCGGTGGCTGGTTCTGGAGAGCTGACGGGTTCGGACCGACGGAGGAGGTTGGTGATGGTTGACTGGCCCTGGTGCTCTAGGAGACACGACTGCATACGGGACCCCACGCGAATGGCGAGTTGGATGAAGCGTTCCAGTCCAATGGAGTCCTCGTATGCAGCGAGATGCAGCCGCATATTGGGTTCCAACCCCTGACGGAATGATGTGATGAGAGCTTGTTCATTCCATCCGCTGGTGGCGGCTAGCGTTCGGAACTGCAAGGCATATTCGTTAACAGAGAGATTACGTTGTTTTAGATTATAGAGTTTCTCACCAGTCGATGAATCCGTCAGAGGTCTCCCGAAGACCTCTCGGAAGTGAGAGACGAACGCCGAGTAAGATCTGACCACAGGGCCCTTTTGAGTCCACAGAGAGTCTGCCCATTGCAGGGCCTTACCTTGCAATTGCGAGATGATGAACGCTATTTTAGCCGTGTCGGTGGTCTAGAATTGCGGCTGCATCTCCAGGACCAGTTCGCATTGGAGAAGGAATCCGCTGCATTCCTCCGCCGATCCAGAGTAGGGCGCCGGTTTGGCCATGGGACTGGCGGTGAATGCAGGTGAGGAAGCGGTGCTGGCTGGTGCTGGAGTGGAAGCGTTGCCAGAGGAAGATGACGATAGCTGTGGTGTGAGTGCTCGGCGCAGCGTGTCCACGAGCTCTTGAAACGGGTCGTTGGTGCTCATACTGTGAAGTTGTTGTGGTCCGGTCTTCTGTTACAACAGAGACACGGAGACTGAAGTAGAAGCAATCCAGTTAAGTATTTATTTGCAAACAGTAGAGCACAGAATGATAACAGGCAGATATGGCGTGATGAGAGATGAATAGGGTATAATACTGTCCTTTTCAACTTGCAGATGATGGATGAGAGATGCAGTTGAGGGAGACGATGGAGACACTCACACACACAGGTAGGTTTGCACACGGGGAGACCAGGAGACGAAGGAGATGAAGGAGATCGCTGGAGCAGGAAGGGTAAGTAGTTAGGGAGTCCTTAAGGTAAGCATACATATCATGTAGTGCGAACGAGACCGGACAGTGAGTGTGTGTGAGTGTGGTGGCTTTATAGTGCTGGTGATTGCAGGGTAATGACGTGCAGGTGGCGGTGATTAGAAGGCTGGTGATTGAGTGCGTGGGTACTGCAGTGAGGTGGAACCTGACGTGTCTGTGACAGGGGCACTGGGGGCATCGATTCACAAGACAGTCAAAGAAAAACTGCATAAACAGAACAGAACGGAACACATGCGAGCTACAGCGACGATGGAGGCCTACATAGACGAGAGATTGTGAGAAGAGGTCAGAAAGTACCATCATTTGTACAACTCTTGCATGACAGAATACAAAGACATTTACATGGGTTGTAACTCGTGGCGAGAGATTGAACACCTGTGTGTATGCGTCAAATGAAGTATACTTTGCAAGGCTGTGCATTCGTTTACGCATAAAAAAACAAAGTATACTCAGGGCTTAAATTCAAGTTTTTAATGTTGTTTATGTCTATGTGGTGTTTTTAATATGCTTTAAGACAAACAATGTGCAAATTCATATGTCAACACCATTGCTGAGTATTTTCTCTTTAAAACTGCAGTAAACCAAAGACAGTCTCGGTTTGAAATGGCTGGTGTTTGTGATGTCACAAACTACCTTGTAACCAATCACGTCAACGTGCCGGCGGGTTTTAGCATATAATTAACGGCGAATTAGCAGGGGATTCTCAAGAAAAGCCAGGTTATCCTGGTATATTTTTCTGTTGATATGAAAAATCTGCATTTTTAGCAATATGGCGGGTGTATGATATATATAGCGATGTTATGATGAACTATATGCCTTTCTCCACTGACGTTCTGAGTCATTCAGAGCGTTTGTAAGGATACTGATTCATGTCTGAATCGTGAATGTGAACATGGTTTGTGTAACATTAGCAACACATTATTAGCTATTTGATAACGCCAAGCAAAAGGCCTTAATAATAATTACCGTTATGTGTCCGACGTTGTAAAGAGCGATACCATTGTGCAGCGTTTACCTCAGTGAGATCTCCGAGCTGGTGTGAGCGAGTGGAGGCGGGGCTAATTTGCATATTCATTGATCTGCGTATACTAAATGAGGCAAGGGTGTAGAGTTACATTAAAGGTATTTTAAGGCATGAAGAATTTTTTTTTTTTTTTTTCACAGGAAAAATGTTCAAATATGTCAATTTGGTGAATAATGATGAGTTGACTACAGGGGGACTACAGATTGTCTGTCTAGGTAGGATGCTCACTAGGTTTTGGAACAGATTTAATGCATTTTGCAGATTTGCTTGAACGATTTAGCATCTTTTCCAGGACAGCATAAAATGAAAAGCTACAAAATTGTAATTCTGAACACACTTCTATGTGCCCCGGGGTGCAAAATCCAGAGATCTGCTAAATGATACTCTGATTCTGAAATCTATAGATGCAAATTTGAGAAGCGCACGGTTCATTTGCTCACTAATGCGAATGGGACTCGTCTATGGGGGATATTGTACATGTACTCAGCTCTGCGAGATGGTCGTTTGGGACATCCTGTGCCTGGAGATAAGATGAGATTGTACGGCTCTTTCTCCCTGTGATACGCCTCAGAAATTCATCCAGTCTTATCGCTGTTTATGAAAATAGTCCAGCATTTCACCTCGAGAAGCGCTGCACCCCGCACAGAGATGTTACAGCTGGGTTTCAAAAGCATGTCTGACTGACGGCCGGCCCTCCACGGAGGGGACGTATAAATCAAAACCCGCTGTCCATAAAACCGTAATACAGCAGCTTCACCGCCGCGGACTGGAAACTGTTTTTACTGGTTGTGTGAAGTCGGCCCCTGCGGGACTTTGTTAAAACACTGCGCTCCGTTTGATGTGTGCCATTTCCTTGGATTCTGTACTACTTTAGAGTCACTTTCTCTGCCACTTTAATTTATGGGACCCGGGCAGCATTCAACCTTAGAGATGCTTGTGAGAGCGATCAAATGTCTCTTTGATTCGGCGAGGACCGCTCGGAGAGGAGGAGGGCTTTACATCCACGGCTCAAGGCCTTTAATCCCTAAATTTCTTCTCTGCCCAGTGTGGCGAAACTGTTTTGCTGTCAGAAATAGAGCGGTGCCGCCACATTCATCAGGCTAATAATTTAACTGCATTCTGTATAGCCTACTGTAACTTTTATTAATAGATAAAATGCATGCGCACCCCTTTCTAATCAACACCTTAATGACAAATCTTAAAATGAACATTATTTTGTTCATTACATGAGTTTTCATTTTTATGCAAAGACATCCAGTAATGTTTTTGTTGTTGTTGTTGTTGTTGTTGTTGTTGTGTTCCGAGTATATACTGCTTCGATTGCAAAACTAAATTACATCATCTGCTATTTATTTTTAAAGATACAGTATTACCCCCTTTATTCTAGTTTACATAGTTTTATACAGATTTGATTTAATTTGATGTACTAAAATAACTAATACTATTAATTATACATTTATAAAATGAATAAATATTATGTAGACATTTAATATTTGTTTTTTGTTAGACATGTTATAAAAATACTAATTAATGATTGTAATAATAAATACTAATAATAATGATTATTATTTTGTGTTTTTGACATGTTTAAAAACAAAAAATAATAGTATGAATAATATAAATAATAATAATAACAATTACACTTTTGTTCTTTGTTAGACATGTTAAAAAACATAACAATAATATTTAGTTTTTTAAATATGCAATAAAAACAAAAACATATTATTATTATTATTATTACAACTAATTAACAATAATAATAATTATTATTAATATTATTTTTTGTTTTATGTTAGACATAAAAACTAATAAAAATGATAAAAAAAACACTACAAAATTACTAAAACTTTAAAAATAAAGTAATACCATAAATAACTTCTGTTACTTGAAATAAAATAAATTGTAATTGAAATAAAATAAAATATAAAAATACATATTTAAATATTTTGACAAGGCAACATTTCTCATTTTTATTTGGTTTAACTTGATGTACTAAAATAACTCAAACTAAAATTAATTAAAAATAATTAATAAAAACTATATGGACATATTAAAAAAAAATACAAAAAAACAAAACAAAACAACAACAACAAAATTACTAAAACTTTAAATGAAAACAGAAAATATACAGGTAAAATAAAAAATAAAAAATTCAAAATATTAATATAAACTATAACAGTATATGTCTCAATGATACTAAAACAACACTGCTCTGAATCATAAGACATAGGTTAAAAACATGAGCCATTCCTCCTCCACTGATTGAAGCAGCTGTCAGGCAAACATACTGCGGTACAAAACTGCACTAATATAAAGGAGTTTTCAACCCCTGAAGCTCAAAATGTTTCTGAAACTGTAGATTAGTCTTTAATTGGACACTTTCAAATGAGAGAAAAATACCATATGACTGGGAGCAACAGTGTTGAGAGATTAACCGCTGTCACTGTACCGACATATAAACAATAAACCTCAGATCCTGATCACTGTGAACTCAACAATCTCTATATGAGAGGATTCACTTTAAATAAAGGAATTGTACAGGGCATTTTCAGGACACAATCTGGTGAAGTTCATTTTACACTGTAAAAAGTGATAACCTGCAATCATATTCTCACTATTGGTATATATTGTCATTATCATAATTGTTGTTTCAACGATGTGTGATCTGACATTATCGAGTGTGTCCCTCACTCACTTTACAAAAATCAAACAAAAACACACCCAGAGAGTTTAGTCTAGTACATGACTTTTTAGCTTTTTTTAATGATATTTATATAATTTGATGTTAATCAGTATTACAAGAAGAGTGCTGTTTTTTCTCCAAATATCAGCACGATTACAAATATGATATTGATTTTATACAACAGTTCAGTAAACAAGAAGCTAATATTAAGTGACTTACTTAATTAGTGGCCTTTTATACACAAGATTGCCTGTTTTTGAAACAACGGCACTGTTTTGTGTCTCTAAGAAACACATGGCAGTGTTTCGTTACTGAATTAATCAGTCCTTTTAAATGAAACGCTTAAATGAATGATTCAATGTTAGATGCTTCGTTCCTGAATGAATCAGCTGTTTGAATGAATCGATTGAATGAATGACTCACTCCATAAGACAATGATTTCTTTCCACCTACATGCAGTTTTAATTTTACATTTTTTATAGATATATATATTATATATTATATATATATATATATATATATATTATATATATTATAATATATCACTTATCAGCTGTTCATTCAAAATGAAAACTTCCTGTCTGGAGGGGAAATGCCTCCTACTGCAGTGTTTTAACATAAATCATTTCTTTGATGATGCACAATGAAACTTTGACTTCCTGTGTAAATTTATGCTAATTATATTCCATAAATTACTTCTGCCTGACAAACGTGCCCTCTGATGGGCAATTACTGATTTTAAATGTCCGCAGTTTTGGGTCTCATTGTCTCCGCTGAAGAAAAAACTTCGTTCTGAGTCTGGACGAATGTTTTCACCTGTGCTAAATAAAAAAAAAAATATAGTGACAGTTGGCTACTTCAGCATCAGGATCATTTTTATTCCTGCATTATCAGTGCATGCATCATTTGTGAGTTCAAAAATATTTTTTAATCACTTGTGATTCTGTGCTGCAATTAACAAAAAAATGACTATAGTATTTTTTTTTAAAAGGAATGCACTAATACAAGTCTTCAAATGGTCGTTAAAGCAGTTTTTTCACAGTGTAGCAGTGTCTGTTACCTGATGCAGTGCTCCAATGATTTTGCGTGTCTCCTGGTAGATGACCTCTGACCCCCAGTGAGGGTTGAGTTGTGTCAGGTGTTTGGCCAGCCGGTTGTGTTCTCTCACCCAGAGCGTGTGGAGGACAGACAGGGGCAAGATCTCGTTTACCCTGCTGTCACCTGCCGTGAAACACTCGACCCGCTCTGACCCGGGATCCTGGAGGCACGCGGATGGCTGGACAGAGACAAAGGGCAAGTACGGCCGGCCCTCATCTGTGTATTTACTATTGACAGCCAGCAGCCCGTCAGAGCCAGAGAGGTTTCGGAGGATTTTCTCGAGGTCTGCCGAATGGCCGTAGACGGTTGACGCGTCTATGAAGGACGTGACTGAATTCATCTGTTGTCGAACGTGTAGTGCGTCTGTCTGGCCATTTAGGCAGGCGGGTGAAGAACGGAAAAACGGAAGACAGCTTTTGTTTCTGGACAGTTTATCATCCTTGGGAATCTGTGTGTGTAAGAGAGAGAGATTATTGTATATAGAAGTGTTTCTAAACCAATTTGCTCAGAATCTGTTCAATTTAGAAGCATTATTATATATTCATGAAATGAAAGCGTAAAGACCTAACAATATGAGCAACTGATGAAAATAGACAATTATACAAATAGTTCACCCAAAAATCAATGTCGTTTACACTCATTGGGTCTCATTCATGAAACACGAGCAGAACAAATTTTTGTGTAAATCGTGTGGCCAAAATCCTTGGTTTGGTGTCATAATATGATGCTCATATATAGTTGTCAGTCGGATTTAATGGGCGGGATTTATGGTAATTGAGAATGAGCGTGCACGCGCGTCCCATTTACGACTGACTGGAATTCATTAACACACACACATTTCACTATCACTTCTGACGTTTACGAAGTAGGCTATTTGCGAATCAGGAGAAGAATTTTTCGGGAAGGTCTCTTTACGCTCAAATCACTCACATATTTACTCGTATATTTACCAATGTTTCATGAATGAGACCCAATGACATCAAATCATGGTGCATGAGTCGTATGGACTTTTATGATACTTTTATGGCTGGGCAACCCAAGTTGGGTTGAAAATGACAAACCCAGCAATTGGGTTGTTTTAACCCAGCGAATGGGTTGTTTTAGCCCAGCAATTGGGGTTGTTTTAACCCAGCGAATTGGTTGTTTTAACCCAGCGAATGGGTTGTTTTAACTCAGGGAATGGGTTGTTTTAGCCCAGCGATCGGGTTGTTTTAACCCAGCAAATGGGTTGTTTTAACTCAGTGAGTAGGTTGTTTTAGCCCAGCAATTGGGTTGTTTTAGCCCAGTGATTGGGTTGTTTTAACTCAGTAAATGGGTTGTTTTAACTCAGTGATTGGGTTGTTTTAGCCCAGCAATTGGGTTGTTTTAGCCCAGTGATTGGGTTGTTTTAACCCAGCAAATGGGTTGTTTTAACTCAGTGAGTAGGTTGTTTTAGCCCAGCAATTGGGTTGTTTTAGCCCAGTGATTGGGTTGTTTTAACTCAGTAAATGGGTTGTTTTAACTCAGTGATTGGGTTGTTTTAGCCCAGCAATTGGGTTGTTTTAGCCCAGTGATTGGGTTGTTTTAACTCAGTAAATGGGTTGTTTTAACTCAGTGATTGGGTTGTTTTAGCCCAGCTATTGGGTTGTTTTAGCCCAGCGATTGGGTTGATTTAACTCAGTGAATGGGTTGTTTTAGCCCAGTGATTGGGTTGTTTTAACTCAGTGAATAGGTTGTTTTAACCCAGCGAATGGGTTGTTTCAACTCAGTGAATAGGTTGTTTTAGCCCAGCAATTGGGTTGTTTTAGCCCAGCAATTGGGTTGTTTTAACTCAGTGAATGGGTTGTTTTAGCCCAGCGATCGGGTTGTTTTAACCCAGCAAATGGGTTGTTTTAACTCAGTGAGTAGGTTGTTTTAACCCAGCAAATGGGTTGTTTTAACTCAGTGATTGGGTTGTTTTAGCCCAGCGAATGGGTTGTATTATCTCAGTGAATAGGTTGTTTTAGCCCAGCAATTGGGTTGTTTTAACCCAGCGAATGGGTTGTTTTAACTCAGTGAATAGGTTGTTTTAGCCCAGCGAATGGGTTGTTTTAACCCAGCAAATGGGTTGTTTTAACTCAGTGAATAGGTTGTTTTAACCCAGCGAATGGGTTGTTTTATCTCAGTGAATGGGTTGTTTTAGCCCAGCAATTGGGTTGTTTTAGCCCAGTGATTGGGTTGTTTTAACTCAGTAAATGGGTTGTTTTAACTCAGTGAATAGGTTGTTTTAACCCAGCGAATGGGTTGTTTTATCTCAGTGAATAGGTTGTTTTAGCCCAGCAATTGGGTTGTTTTAGCCCAGCAATTGGGTTGTTTTAACTCAGTGAATGGGTTGTTTTAGCCCAGCAATTGGGTTGTTTTAACTCGGCGATTGGGCTGTTTTAGCCCAGCGATTAGGTTGTTTTAGCCCAGCGACTGGGTTGTTTTAACCCAGCGATTGGGTTGTTTTAACCCAGCGAATGGGTTGTTTTAACCCAGCGATTGGGTTGTTTTAACCCAGCGAATGGGTTGTTTTATCTCCGTGAATAGGTTGTTTTAGCCCAGCATTTGGGTTGTTTTAGCCCAGTGATTGGGTTGTTTTAACTCAGTGAATGGGTTGTTTTAGCCCAGCAATTGGGTTGTTTTAACCCAGCGAATGGGTTGTTTTAACTCAGTGAATGGGTTGTTTTAGCCCAGCAATTGGATTGTTTTAACTCTGTGAATGGGTTGTTTTAGCCCAGCGATCGGGTTGTTTTAACCCAGCGAATGGATTGTTTTAACTCAGTGAATGGGTTGTTTTAGCCCAGCGATTGGATTGTTTTAGCCCAGCGACTGGGTTGTTTTAGCCCAGCAATTGGGTTGTTTTAACCCAGCGAATGGGTTGTTTTAACTCAGTGAATGGGTTGTTTTAGCCCAGCAATTGGATTTTTTTAACTCTGTGAATGGGTTGTTTTAGCCCAGCGATCGGGTTGTTTTAACCCAGCAAATGGGTTGTTTTAACTCAGTGAATAGATTGTTTTAGCCCAGCGATTGGGTTGTTTTAACCCAGCGAATGGATTGTTTTAACTCAGTGAATGGGCTGTTTTAGCCCAGCAATTGGATTGTTTTAACTCAGTGATTGGGTTGTTTTAACCCAGCGATTGGGTTGTTTTAACCCAGCGAATGGGTTGTTTTATCTCCGTGAATAGGTTGTTTTAGCCCAGCAATTGGGTTGTTTTAGCCCAGTGATTGGGTTGTTTTAACTCAGTGAATGGGTTGTTTTAGCCCAGCAATTGGGTTGTTTTAACCCAGCGAATGGGTTGTTTTAACTCAGTGAATGGGTTGTTTTAGCCCAGCAATTGGATTGTTTTAACTCTGTGAATGGGTTGTTTTAGCCCAGCGATCGGGTTGTTTTAACCCAGCGAATGGATTGTTTTAACTCAGTGAATGGGTTGTTTTAGCCCAGCGATTGGATTGTTTTAGCCCAGCGACTGGGTTGTTTTAGCCCAGCAATTGGGTTGTTTTAACCCAGCGAATGGGTTGTTTTAACTCAGTGAATGGGCTGTTTTAGCCCAGCAATTGGATTGTTTTAACTCAGTGAATGGGTTGTTTTAGCCCAGCGATCGGGTTGTTTTAACCCAGCAAATGGGTTGCTTTAACTCAGTGAATAGATTGTTTTAGCCCAGCGATTGGGTTGTTTTAACCCAGCGAATGGATTGTTTTAACTCAGTGAATGGGCTGTTTTAGCCCAGCAATTGGATTGTTTTAACTCAGTGATTGGGTTGTTTTAGCCCAGCGATTGGGTTGTTTTAGCCCAGCGACTGGGTTGTTTTAGCCCAGTGATTGGGTTGTTTTAACTCAGTGAATAGGTTGTTTTAGCCCAGCGAATGGGTTGTTTTAACTCAGTGAATGGGTTGTTTTAGCCCAGCAATTGGGTTGTTTTATCTCAGTGAATAGGTTGTTTTAGCCCAGCAATTGGGTTGTTTTAACCCAGCAAATGGGTTGTTTTAACTCAGTGAATAGGTTGTTTTAGCCCAGCAATTGGGTTGTTTTAACCCAGCAATTGGGTTGTTTTATCTCAGTGAATAGGTTGTTTTAGCCCAGCAATTGGGTTGTTTTAACTCAGTGAATGGGTTGTTTTAGCCCAGCAATTGGGTTGTTTTAACTCAGTGAATGGGTTGTTTTAGCCCAGCGATTGGATTGTTTTAACTCAGTGATTGGGTTGTTTTAGCCCAGCGATTAGGTTGTTTTAGCCCAGCGACTGGGTTGTTTTAGCCCAGTGATTGGGTTGTTTTAACTCAGTGAATGGATTGTTTTAGCCCAGCGATTGGATTGTTTTAACTCAGTGATTGGGTTGTTTTAGCCCAGCAATTGGGTTGTTTTAACCCAGCGAATGGGTTGTTTTAACTCAGTGAATGGGTTGTTTTAGCCCAGCGATTGGGTTGTTTTAACCCAGCGAATGTGTTGTTTTATCTCAGTGAATAGGTTGTTTTAGCCCAGCAATTGGGTTGTTTTAGCCCAGCAATTGGGTTGTTTTAGCCCAGCGATTGGGTTGTTTTCACCCAGCGAATGGGTTGTTTAATCTCAGTGAATAGGTTGTTTTAGCCCAGCAATTGGGATGTTTTAGCCCTGCAATTGGGTTGTTTTAGCCCAGCGATCGGGTTGTTTTAACTCAGTGAATGGGTTGTTTTAGCCCAGCAATTGGATTGTTTTAACTCTGTGAATGGGTTGTTTTAGCCCAGCGATCGGGTTGTTTTAACCCAGCAAATGGGTTGTTTTAACTCAGTGAATAGGTTGTTTTAGCCCAGCGATTGGGTTGTTTTAACCCAGCGAATGGGTTGTTTTAACTCAGTGAATGGGCTGTTTTAGCCCAGCGATTGGGTTGTTTTAACCCAGTTATAGCGGCTACTATATCCTTTCTTGCCGCTGAGAGACTAAAACAGGGACTGCATTGATGACGCATAAATGATATCGGTAAGGCAAAGGTACTTCTAATAGACTTTTGTTTTTATTGCACAAACTGGTATTTCTGGATGGTACAAAAGTTATGGTCAACAAAGAAATACATTGTCCCTGCTCACCCCCTCTCCCTCCTATTAATCAGTGAACAGGTGACTTATATTCCCATTCTTACACGTGACCCTGTGAACCCCAACCATGATCACGTGACATAAACAAAAACCCATTAACACTTTCATGTCTATTACATTCCAGCCCCTAATTATTATCAAATAATAATTACATTATTATTAATTAGAGACATGAATTTATCAAATTAATACTTCAGTAACATCATATAAATGTCCATTTCTTCTTCCAAAAAAGGCAAAAAATCTTGAAAAGTGATGCAAAAATAGTGTTCAGTAAAGTATTCTTTCCATTTTCTCTGTCAAGTTCATAGGTCAATGTCAAAGTCAAAGAAAATGTCAACAAGTCATCCATCTTCTGCTTCTAGTAGAAGACAGACCTTGGTTATGGGTCTGTCCAGACAGCTGCTTTTTGTTTTAACTTGCACATGACGCACAAATCCTCTTCTGTCTGGAAAGGTTTGTACTATGCGTCCCATAATCCAAGAGTTTCGAGGTGCCGTGTTATCCACTATAAGCACTATGTCTCCTATTTTAAAATTGCGTTTGACTCTTGACTATTTCTGACGTTCTTGAAGCTGCGGTAGGTACTCTTGAACCCATCTCTTCCAGAACAAATCTGACATGTACTGGACCTGTTTCCATCGTTTCCGAGCATAAACATCATCCTTTTTGAATTCTCCAGGTGGTAACGAAGGTGAAGTTTTCAGAAGCAACAAATGGTTAGGTGTTAATACTTCTAAGTCACTTGGGTCTGTGGATGCCTTGGTGATTGGACGGCCATTAAGGATAGCTTCCACTTCGCAAAGAACGGTGTGTAGCCCTTCTTCATCCAGATTCTGCAACTTTAAGGTAGAATTCAGCACTTTCCGCACAGATCTGATTAACCTCTCCCATGCCCCTCCATAATGTGATCCAGTTGGGGGGTTAAACATCCATTTAATTCCTTTCTGAAGGAGGACATCATTGATTTTACACTGATTCCATTCCTTTATGGCAACTCTTAGTTCACGTTCTGCTCCAACAAAGTTCTTTCCATTATCAGAACGAAGCTCCTTGACTTGTCCACGTCTTGCAGTGAAACGGCGGAGTGCATTTATGAAAGAATCTGTGTCCAAGGAAGGTGCCACTTCAATATGTATGGCTCGTATGGCTAAACAGGTGAAAATTACTCCATACCTTTTCACAATGCTTCTTCTGCTCTTTACCTCAAAAGGTCCAAAATAATCTACCCCAACCCGGGTAAAAGGAGGTTCATTCGGAGTGACTCTTTCTGATGGTAAATCCGCCATCTGTTGGCATCCTGGAAGTGAATTCAGTTTTCGACAGATGATGCACTTGGACAGTACTCTTCTTATTGCTGTACTTACACCAGTAATCCAATATTTCTGTCGTAATTTAGATAATATATAATTACGACCACCATGTCCTACCTCTTGGTGTATGTTTCTCAGGATGATGTCTGAGATGTGAGAATTCTTGGCCAAAATAACTGGATGTTTGGATTCTTCAGGCATTGATGCCCTACTTAATCGTCCACCAACCCTCAAAACATCTTCAAGAACAGGACAAAGTCCATGAATGTGGCTACTTTTCTTTACACTTTCACCTCTTTTCAGGCTAGCAAGCTCATCAGGAAACATCTTTTCTTGTGAGAGTTTAATAATATTCAATTCAGCAGTCTCTAGTTCTTCTGTTGAGAGGTGAGATCGCTCAAGTTGACCTTTGAAAATCTCCATCTCTTTTTCCACAGAACTTTGTTGCTGTCCATTCAAATCAGAATCAGCAAAGGCATGTCTCAGTTGTTTCCTCTTCTGACTCAAAGACAAAAGCAGATTCTTAAATCTCAAAATCCAAGCCACTGCTTTCTTTAATTGGAACCAAGAAGAATAGTGATTGATAAAACCTGAAAGTACATCATCCTCCTCTTTGAGCTGCACAGAATTAATCTCAATGCCTTTCTTGACCTCAGGGTCATCCACTTCAAACTTTTCAAGTTCATTGAGATTAACAGGCCACTCACTGTCAGGACGAAGAAGAAAGGCTGGACCTGATGCCCATGATTTGTTTTTTAGAAACATGTTGACAGTTGATCCTCTGGAAGCAACATCAGCTGGATTGCTTGCTGTATCTACATATCTCCACTGTATAGCTTGTGAGGCCTTAAGGATTTCTGTCACCCGATTGGCTACAAATATTCGAAATCGTGAGGTCTCATTCTTGATATATTTGAGAACAGAAGCACTATCTGTCCAAAAGATGGAGTCTTGAAGTGGCAGATGCAGTTCTTTCTTCCATAACACATCCATACGGCTTGCCATTGTAGCAGCAATGAGCTCCATACGAGGGATGGTAACAGATTTCATTGGGGCTACTCTTGATTTTCCCATGATAAAAGCACAATGTACTTGAGAATGCCTATTTTGTAACACTAAGTATGTCACGGTTCCATATCCATCCTTGCACGCATCTGAAAAATGATGCAACTGTGCAGTAGAGATGTCACCAAAGTCTGGAGGTTTTAAACATCTTGTAAGCTCAAAGCTTTCCAGATGGTGAAGTTCTTGCAACCATCTGGTCCATTTTTGAACAACCAATTCAGGCAAGACATCATCCCATCCCAAATCTCCTTTGCAAATATCTTGCAAGATCTTTTTTGCAGACAACACAACAGGACTTACAATTCCCAATGGATCATAGATGGAACTTATCATGGATAGGATTCCTCTTCTTGTCAGAGATCTATCTCTGATTACAATCTTGAACTTGAATACGTCAGATTGTATGCACCACTGCACTCCCAACACTCTCTCAACTGATGGAGAATCCCGATCCATGCTCAAGTTTGTCACCAACGTTGCTCTTTGGTCCAGAGGTACTACATCCAGAACTTGAGATCTGTTACTCATCCATTTTGTGAGTTTAAATCCACCTTTGGCACATATAGCTACAAGCTCCTTACACAATGTTATTGCTTGTTCAATTGAAGCCACTGAAACCAAACAATCATCAACGTAAAAGGAATGTAGGATTTTATCTACAGTTTCCCTGTTGAACTGCTCCTTATGATCTTGAGCACATTTCCTAAGAGCAAAGTTTGCGCAGCTTGGAGATGATGTTGCTCCAAACAGGTGTACCCGCATCCTAAAGTCAACTAAATCTTGACTCAAGTCCCCATCTGGCCACCAAAGAAACCTTAACAAATCAACATCATCTGTTGGTACTCTTACTTGATGGAACATTGATTCCACATCTGCCATGATTACCACTGGTTCCTTTCTGAATCTTGTCACCACTCCAATGAGTGAGCTGGTAAGGTCTGGTCCTTGCAGGAGTTGAGCATTAAGTGATGTTTGCTGAAAACTTGCTCCACAATCAAATACCACACGAATTTTCTTCTTTGTGGGATGGTAGACACCGTGATGTGGGATGTACCAGATCTTTCCATCATTACGCGTCATATCCTCTACAGGCACTTGCTCTGCATAACCTTTGGAGATCATATCCTTCATGAAGGTTTTATAGTCAGCAAGAAACAACGAATCTTTTTGAAGTCTTCTCTTCAGATGCAAAGCACGTTGCTCCACGATTTTCCGGTTGTCTGGCATGTAAACTCTCTTTTTCAGAGGTAAGCCAATCTCATAATGCCCATCAACAAGTTTAGCCGAATTTGTCACCAGTTCCAAGAATTTTTGATCTTCTTTGGAATAACCAATTTGTTCATCTTGACTACATTCTGGGAAGTCCATTTTAAACTGCTGTTGCCACATGTCTTCCAAATTCACAACTGAAATCCTATTGACTGTGACATCTAGCCGAGTACCATCCATTGTGTTCTCACTGTCTCCAAAGAGTGGTCCATTCACAGTCCATCCCAACATTGTCCTGATTGCATAGGGTCCATCATTCCTGCTGCGGATAACCTCCAATGGTTCCAATGCTTTAGGAACATTTGTCCCTATCAGCAGCTCAATCCCTGCCTTAATCTCAGGCAAATGAACTCTCTTTAAATGGGGCCATCTTTGAAGATCCCTTTCTTGAGGTATATTTCCCTGATGAACAGGCATACTTTCCTGTGTATAAACTCGATGTAACTCACAAAAGTCATTTCCATTCAAGCCAGCTACCTCCATTCCAGATATAACATTACTACTCACAACCTTTTCTTGCCCCATAGTTCTTAGAAGAATCCGCACTTTGGTTCCTGTGAGATTGAGTCTTCTCATTAGGCTCTCCGTACAAAACACAGCGGTGCTCCCTTGATCCAAAAAGGCATAAGTAGTGAGAATTTTACTGCCTTTATTGGCCTTGATCTGTACAGGAACAATCGGGAGTTTACAATCATAATCACCAGCCCCAGTAAGACCACTAGATACTAAAACATCATCCACTGCCATTTTTGATTTATTCTCAGTTGTATCCGTTCCTTTTTCTTTGGGAAAGATATGCAGCAAAGTTGGATGTCTAAAGCCGCAAACATCACAAGAAAGACGTTTTCTGCACTCTTTGCTGATGTGCCCAATGCACAAACAGCCAAAACAAACTCCACTTTCTTTCAAGAAGCCAATCTTCTCTTTGTGGTGTTGTTTTCCCAACTGAGGACACATACCCAATGTGTGCGCACCTCTACAGAAGAGACATTCTTTCTTATCGAATCCAACCTTTTTCTTTCCTGCATTTTCAAATTCACTTTCTTTGCTTGCAGAGACCACAGTGGTAGCAAAGCTGGTTCCTTTAATTCCAGGACGAGAATGTAATTTAGGTCTTTTCACATCTTTATTTGTTGCTACAGGAACATCCTGTATATTTCCAAACACTGGGTCAGTTATGACTTTAACTTGATGTTCTAGAAAATGGACAATATCAATGAAGGAAACTCTTCGATTGTGTCTTTCTTGTAGTTCACAAGCCACTGTTCTCCATTTATCCCTGAGTCTGTAGGGCAATTTCTTTATAATTGTCATCATATTGGCAGGCACGTCCAAATCAGACATATATTGCACTTCCTCCATGACATTACCGCAGCCTCTAAGAAAAAGACTGTATTCCTGTAAAGCATTCACATCTTCAGCTTTAATTTGAGGCCATGAAAGAGCTTTATTCATATAAGCAGAAGCAACTTTCTGTTCATTGCCAAAATGTTCCTGCAACAAAGTTTTAGCTTTGATGTATCCCCTCTGAGGATCGATTTGCTGACAACTCTGTATCAAATCCCTTGGATGACCAACAGTATATTGTTCAAGGTAGTACAAGCAATCACTGTAGTTATCAGTCTTACTTTCAACACTGTTTATGAACGCTCTCATGAATGCATGGTACTGTAATGGGTCACCGTCAAACACGTTCAGATCTCTTTTGGGCAAAGATGATAAACATTGCTGTTTTAACAATAGCGTTGTGATTTCATTTTGCTTTCTCATTATGCCCAACATGTTATTTTGCTCTTCATCATTAGATTCAACATGTGAATTTAATGCAGTTCCTTGTGATCTCCGTTCCACTGGATTGCATCTAGATGGATGTTGTGCTACAGGATGAGGCTGTGAGAATATCCGTTGTTGTACACTTTTCTCTTTAGGCCTTGCTCCTGATTTCAAACGTTCATGAATCAGTTCTTTTTCTCCTGCAGACACTTGAGGAACAAATGATTTCGCACTGGCGTTAATACTTTGTGTTTTCTTTTGTTCTCTTACTAAATTGCAAGGTCTACCTCCTGAACGGTCAGAATTAGTGCTTGACACACTCTGAGATTTCAAAACATTCAGTTTGGCCATTTGAATTGCAATTTCTCCCTCCAAATTAAGTTGTTCTTTTCTTTTTCGCAAATGTTCCTCTTGATCTTCCAGTTCATGTTTATCTTTCAACAATTTTTGTTGTGCCATTAACGCAGCCAACTCAGCCTCTGCTTTAAGACGTACAGAAGAAGTAGATGATACCACAGATCTTTTTCCCACAGATAAACTGTTATTTTTAGATGTTCTACTCCCCACATTTGATACACTGTCACTTGGATTAATTTCATCTTGTAAATTATCTGATGAAACAATGGATGAGACATGGACTAGCACTTGAGGATTAGGAACTTCTTCCTGCATAGCACCAGCACCTGACTGAACAGAAATAACATTCTCCAATGATCCCTCTGGTTCACTCAACCAATGTTGAACCGCATCTTTAAATGTGTTACTGTATTTCATAATACTCAAGAACCATTCACTTTGTTTTTCCTGTTCATCTTCAGGAAGTAGAGGAATAACCATGTCATGCAACTTATTGGCATCTTCACAAAGCTGAACAAGAGTTTTAAACATAATTTGCACTTGAGCAGCATTTTCCTTTCTTTTCATCAAACTTTTCATCTCTGGTATCAGCCCTTTAAATTTTATTTACATTTGTTTTTCGTTCTTTTTGCAAGCTTTCAATTTTGTTCGCCAAGGCCTTTGCAGTGAGTTTAGTTTCTCTTTTACCGCAATCCATTTCAAAGCCAATGACATCATCAGCACTCATATTTGCTTGTTTTCAAACAAGTCCACAATATTCGCATATGCCATCAAATTCTCCAACAACATCACAGCGACACAAAATCAAACGCAGTCAACTCCATAAACATCGCAACATTGTTTTCAACAAACAGATCGCCAAACAAACTTTAAACACCAGAGCTCTGGACAGAATCAACTAAAGCCAAACAACAAACAACAGCACAACCGCGCGATCATCCCCAATAGATAAACAACGTTCACAATTCAAACTGCGCGCAATCCAAAACTACACAGCTGATTAGTACAAAGCCCAGCAGGCTTACCTATGCGGTGATTGTTTGCATGCTTCTCTTCGGAGCTTTTCTGATCAATTTTCGTTGGCGTCGTTTTGCGGCTGTAGAATTCTTTTCCTTTTAGTTGAGCAGAATCCTACTCCTTGATGCGATCATGTAGGCTTAATCCGTTTGGCGCATCCGCTGAAAATGTTTCTTTGTTGACATATTATAGCGGCTACTATATCCTTTCTTGCCGCTGAGAGACTAAAACAGGGACTGCATTGATGACGCATAAATGATATCGGTAAGGCAAAGGTACTTCTAATAGACTTTTGTTTTTATTGCACAAACTGGTATTTCTGGATGGTACAAAAGTTATGGTCAACAAAGAAATACATTGTCCCTGCTCACCCCCTCTCCCTCCTATTAATCAGTGAACAGGTGACTTATATTCCCATTCTTACACGTGACCCTGTGAACCCCAACCATGATCACGTGACATAAACAAAAACCCATTAACACTTTCATGTCTATTACACCAGTGAATGGGTTGTTTTAACTCAGTGATTGGGTTGTTTTAGCCCAGTGATCGGGTTGTTTTAACCCAGCAAATGGGTTGTTTTAACTCAGTGAATAGGTTGTTTTAGCCCAGCGATTGGGTTATTTTAGCCCAGTGATTGGGTTGTTTTAACCCAGTGATTGGGTTGTTTTAAGCCAGCGGTTGGGTTAAATGTTTGCTCAACGTGCTGGTCAGTTTTATTTAATTCAACTATTTTTTAAAAATACTTTATTGCTTGCTTAAAATGAACCCAAAATATGTTGGAAATGAACATTAATACGTTTAATGAATAATTAAACAATAAACATTTATTAAATTGCTTATTAATAAAGTAAATTAATAAATTCTGAATTTAATAAATTCTGAATTAATAAATTCAGTGCACCTAATAAATAGTCTTTTATCAATTAGTAAAGACAGTTTCAAGTTATATTGCAAAAATGTGTAAAACAAAACATCCTCTATAGCACCTTTAATTAAATCATAAAATGTAAAATTAAAATAAACAAATAATCTAAAAAATAAAACATAATAAATATTTGTTGTGTGATCATTAACCTACATTAGAACTATGAACTTGTTGCTAAATTATATATATATATATATATATATATATATATATATATATATATATATATATATATATATATATATATATATATATAATATATATATATTAGATCAAAACATACAGAGAATATAATTTTAGTTATTACCCAGTCCTATATTTATGGTGCATTAATTTTCTGTAGTTTATGTATTTTTCCAGTTTCTGTGTTCCATGGAAGAAGAACAAAAGTCATACAGGTTGTAAATGTCATGAAGGGACACTGGCTGAACTATATTCCTCAAGTTATGAATCTATTCATGTGCAAATTATCAATGAAAACTAAACTGATGTAGTTTGCTTCTGAAGTTTGGTATGATAAAGATCAATACTGAGCTGAAACTAAAAGCATATTTGCACATAGACTCTGAGTTTATATCATTTCATTTCCATTTCCATGTTATATTGCCTCACGGCCTTGTGTCTCGGATGTGTTCCTAATTTGTTTCCTACAAAGTGCACAAGCACACAACATTCATTCTAGGTTGTTTGCTAAGTATGTTGTGATGCATTGTGGAAATGAAGTTGACAGTTAAATGTCCCTCTTGCGAAATCCCAATGTATAAAATCCAGTTTCGCTTTACATTTTTCTCATTATGGAATTTTCACACCATGGAAGCCAAAATGGAATGTCATTTCATGTTGAATAAACAATTAAATGCATAATGAAGCTGAGTCTCCTGAGCTTTGGAAGAGCAAAAACATGCTCCTCCGGTATGGACTCGGTTGCAAAACTGATCACAAATCTTTTTGTTAATTTTCTGTCTGTCATTTATGAGAGGATGCCGAGAGCGGCCTGTTTATAGTGAAGCTCTGACTATTAGTATGCAGTATATATGGCTCAGGGTGGGCAGGAATAAAATGCTATTTTGTATATCTATGGAAGTGTCCTCTTTGCCTCTGGCTGGGGACAGTGAGATTAGTTACAAACCAGCACAAACTCCCCACATTTTTATGAGCATTTGGAGCCCCGGAGGATTCCAAACGGCCAACAAAAAGGTGCTGCCGTGACCCTCATTTTCAATGCCGTTTGAGGTTCGCTGGAGATAAAGAAGTAATCAATGAGATATATTTTGTTTTTAATTATAAGGCTCAGCCACATTCCCGGATTCATCTTCGTTGCTCCGAACCAACAGTCCTGAACTGTCCTCGGAGTCAAATATATTCCCACCTCTGACTCATCGGAGGCCGTCAGACAAAGCGAGCGCTAGACAATGACGTCGCCCCTGAGGAAACGCATGGCATTTTATCTGTTTAAACGAAATGAACTTCTGTCAGTGAATTCTAAAAATGAGAACAGTAACCTGCTCCTTGACACGGGATGTCAAAGCAGGAGATAATTCTAATGAAATGTCTGGGGGAATGTCTTATCCAGTCAATAGCAGAAAACTAGCTGCCGGTGACTCTCATATGAAAATAGATGTTGCTCATGATTAATAATACACAACACCAGAGACGGTATGAGCAGGAGACGGAGCCCTCACAGAATAATGAACAAGAGCAATCACAGCGATCGATATGCCAGCTGAAGAATGGAAGCCCCGCCCTTAAATTGAAAAAGCCAATCGCTTTTTTTTGGCAAAGGCATACACAAGAAATTGTTCTATTGAATAGAAAGGGTTCTATTTTATAAGGATTCCAATTAGAACTTTTTATAGGGTTCTATGTTACACATTATCTATATAGAACCTAGTAGTGATGGAGTGAAGTTTTGCTTTAATGCGTGTGTGTGTGTACACACATATATATATATATATATATATATATATATATATATATATATATATATATATGTATAATGTTTTTGAAAGAAGTCTCTTCTGCTCATCAAGCCTGCATTTATTTGATCAAAAATACAGGAAAAACAGGAAAAAATGTGAAATATTATTACAATTTAAAATAATGGCTTTCTATTTTAATATTCTTTAAACTGTAATTTATTTCTGTGATGCAAAGCTGAATTTTCAGCATCGTTACTCCAGTCTTCAGTGTCACATGATCCTTCAGAAATCATATGTAATATGCTGATTTGACACTCATTTATCGATGTTGGAAATACGAATAAAAAGTTAAAAAGAACAGCATTTATTCAAAATAGAAATCTTTTCTAACCATATAAATCTTTACTATCACTTTTTTATCAATTTAACACATCCGAGCTGAATAAGAGTATTAATTCCTTTCCAAAAAAAGAAAGAAAAAAAATTACGGACCCCAAACTTTTGAATGGTAGTGTATATTGTTACAAAAGATTTTTATTTTAAATAAATACTGTTCTTTTTTATTATTATTATTTTTATTCATCAAATAATCCTTAAAAATGATCACAGGTTATAAAAACAAATCATCATATTAGAATGATTTCTGAAGGATCATGTGACACTGAAGACTGGAGTAATGATGCTGAAAATTCAGCTTTGCATCGTAAAAATAAATTATATTTTAAATTATATCAAAATTGAAAACCATTATTTTAAATTGTAATAATATTTCAGAAAATTACTGTTTTTTTCTGTATTTTTGATCAATTTATTTCAATGAGCATAAGAGGCTTCTTTCAAAAACATTAAAAATAGTAATGTTTCCAAACTTTTGACTGGTCCTATATAAATATAAATTCTCTTTGTGAATTGTTATCAGGGACGTGCACAGGAATTTTGAGGGGCAGTTGCTCTGACCTAAAAAAGGGCACTCCCCTACCAATCGAGTATGTGAGAGAGACGCGTGAGTGAGAGACGCAGGGAAATTAAATGTAGCTGAACGTTTGCTCTATGAAAGACATTGACAAAGACGAAAACTAAGGACATTTAATCTATAATTTTATTTTATTTTAGTTAGTTTTGCCAAACACACATTACAGTTTTGGTTAGTTATCGTTTTTTTGTAATGCCTTGTTTTTATTTTTATTTTAGTTAACGACGATGTTTTTTCCCATCTAGTTTTCGTTTTTTTTTTGTTCGTTTTCGTTAACGATTATAACCTTACTCACCTTTCCGACAACGTTAAGTCGTCTCACCCGACAACCGCGACAATCTCCTTCTAGTGCCGCTCATGCAGGCTCAGCTCAGGTGCCGGTCGCGTGCAGCGCTGCAGCCAAGTAAACAGAGTTTGCCCTTCCCCTACTGACTTTCACTTTCGGACAGGTGCCCGAATATGGAAGTGAATGAGGCTTTGCTTTTCTTTTTTTTTCTTTTTTTTATCTAGGCCTACATGAAATTTCGCATCCATTGTACGATTTTTTTATTTATCTTTTTCCACCTCGGAAGGGCAACGTGAGTCGAGAAGGGCATATGGGCAGTTGCCCGGGCAACCTGAGCAACCCCCCTGTGCACGTCCTTGATTGTTATGAATCATTAGCCAAAAGTAGTAGAAAAGACTAGTATCTTGTATGTTGGGAAGCTACAGCTTCAGAGTGGCTCCCTCAACACTGACTCACATGACTAAATTTGACTTGAGGCGTCGAGTTGTTGAGCAGATCTTGAGAG
Organism: Chanodichthys erythropterus; assembly: GCF_024489055.1. Taxonomy (NCBI): domain Eukaryota; kingdom Metazoa; phylum Chordata; class Actinopteri; order Cypriniformes; family Xenocyprididae; genus Chanodichthys; species Chanodichthys erythropterus. The sequence continues at coordinate 36,842,934 of NC_090238.1, read as the reverse complement.
GTTACCTGCATTGGGAAGCAGGGGTTGGCATTGGTGCAGGCGTGCAGACAGTCCTGTCCCTCCGAGAAAGCGGTTTGGCTGGAGCTCTGAGGTGTGAAGGAGATATCATGGTCGATGTATTGGCCCCAGTCCACTAGCATCTGGGAGTAAGCGTTATCCTCCAGGACGGATGTGCTGGAGCCACGCATGATTTTGTTACTGACTTCTCGAACCTTAAAATACAGAAATGAAAGAAAATGAGACAAGATACATATTCCAGTTATCTCAAACACTAGCTACTGAACATGAATATATATATATATATATATATATATATATATATATATATATATATATATATATATATATATATATATATATATATATATATATATATATATATATATATATATTCATGTTCAGTAGCTAGTATATATATATATATATATATATATATATATATATATATATATATATATATATACATACACAAATATATACAAATATATATGCTTTCCTCTGTGAAACTCACTGCCTTAATGATTTAAAGTCAGAAGAATTCACCTTCAAGTCTGTGATAAATCATGTCTGTAGCACAAACACCGCAGGACGAGTTACAAGCTGAAGGTTAATACTTATAGTTCACCAAAAAAGGAAAATTATTACATGATTTACACACCCTCAAGCCATCCTATTTGTATATGACTTTCTTGGAGATTTTGAAGCCCAAAAAAGCACATCCATTTATTATTATAATGCTCATGACATAGTGAGAATATGAAGCTCACACTTGAGGAGGAAAAACAGCTCAATTTTACCCAAAATGAGCAAAAATATGCAGTTTGGTGCAGATGCTGATATTTATATGGCCAAATTGACGAAATTCTGACATAAATATTAGTCATCACTCATCACGTCTTAGTAAGATATTTAAATGCTTAGTTTTATGTTCAAAGCTGTAGTTTTAAAACATATAATGCAATGCAATACAATTATGATTGAGAGATCCTTCCTCAAAAGCCACACATTTGAACATGATTTTACTAAAAAAGTATGTATGAATAATCAAGTAAACCCGAATTGCTTTAATCCAGTAGATGTTCACGTTGAAATATTACTAACAATATGAAAGTTATTCTTATGTTTACTTTAGAAAAATCAGTGCAGATTTCACAGCAAAAAGCACAAGCTGAAGGTAGACATTTGTACAATTACACTAAAAGGCTTGTGCAACCTTTGCACTTTAACTCTATTCCTAACACCATTTCTTAATTTGATGCAGTTGTGCCTAAACATATAAAACATTGGGATTTGTTCTGGTAAATAAAATAAATGCATGAAAACGAATCCTGATACACTGATGTTTTGTGTGTGTGGGCAGTCAAGGAAATCTCATTATACCTCTCTTCCAGAGTTTGTTTACCTGTTAAAATGCCATTAAAACCACTAGCAATTAAACCGGTGTAGCTAAATTAGATGGAAGTGTTTTTGCGAGCTGTCTCTGCACAATGTGAGAAGTGACAATATGAACATTTGTCATAGCACTTTTTGCACTGAAGTGCTGCAGCCTTTGCCTCATTAAAAAAAATAGTTTCAGTGAGACACGATGGCAGAGATGCTCATGTTTCTTTGCATTTGGAAAGAAGAGGTTGTGCATATTTAAAACAGCGCGCATAGCTTTGCATTTTTAATGCGATAATAGAGCAGGGAAAGGCCAATGTGTCACAGGTAGATGTGAGATCGAGCTGTTTAATATGTAACGGCTTCTCAAGCTTATTTGGCAGACGTTCACAGAGTTTTTATAATAAATCTGCTTATATGTATGCAAAGCAAACAAGTATATGCTCACTCAAAACTCCCTCAGTCCATTCAGACCATTTCCAGAAAACAAATGGCAAAAACAACTTGTTCAAAAAAACAACATGATTACGAACACAATTACTGCACTGAAAAAAAAAAAACAATTTTTTTCTGTCTTGTTTTCCAGCACAAATATCTAAACATTCTTAAATCAAGATTTACTTGAGAAGCAAAATGACTATAAGGGTTAGTTTCACTTCAGAATTAAAATTTCCTGATAATTTACTCTCCCCCATGTCATCCAAGATGTTCATGTCTTTCTTTCTTCAGTCAAAAAGAAATTTTGTTTTTTTAAGGAAAACATTCCAGGATTATTCTCCATATAGTGGACCTCACTGGGGTTCAACCAAGCAGCAACCTCCCTCCTTTTGCGTGAGGCCAATATGCAGTGGATTAAACTGCAATTCATCAAATGGCCGCTAGGGACAGGCTCCAAAAGAGAGCAGAATCTCATTGAGTCCCATGTTAAAGTGCCTAACTTTACAGCAGAAATAAATATGTTTACAGCCTGGTTCAAATTGTGGTTTTGGTCTATACTGATCATTTTGCCCTTCGTGACAACTGTGAGGGGGGTGAATTTTTTGTATAACTCATCCGTTTAAATTATATTAAGCCTTAAAGTTCTGCATAATTAAGGGCGTGGTCACTTGAGTGACAGGTGGATCGCACTGCTGTCTGTGAGCCGTCACTTTACCTCTGCTTATTCCAGCCGCTGAATTTGGCATCTCTGCTGTGTTTGTCCTTTTTTTTAGGATTATTTTATACAATTATAAAATATTATGGTTTGCTGCGTTAATGGTCGAGACAGATGTGTACGCATGCGGAAGGAAAGGATCGTGGCATTGGCTAAAAGTTTTGTTCGTGAGATGTACTATGACAGTGGCTGGAGAATATCCCTCTCAAGACACCACAAACTCAGACAGCACTGCTTGGATATTATAACTAAAACTGCTGCATTTTGGACGCAGGCTCATTTTTTGTGAGATATATGATCATATACAGTTTTACAATATAAACGCTGCCCAGGTTGCATAATTTCTTGAAGAACGATGATGGAGAGCAGATCATTCAGAAGAAATGTGATGCAAACAATGGATAATATATTAATATTTCATGGATTTAACGCTTTTGTGGACAAAACATACTGTATTTTTGTTTTTCAATGGACACTCGTGGACATTTTACCCAAGTGCAACGGATTGGATTTATTTCGTGATCACTATTTCATTTTAAAGGTATAAAGTCCCGTTTGAGTTTTTGTGTTGTCATGTGCAAACCCGACACAAATTACAATTACTAGTGCTGGAGCATATTGTAAAAAAGATGCCGTAGAATGACAAGAAACCTTTATAACTTTCTAATGATATAACTTATCTTTTTTAACTAATAAAGATACTGCTAAAACTGCTCTGCGATGTGCCTTGCATTACGTAATCATGTTGGAAAGGTCACACGTGACATGGAAGTACCGCAGTAGGGTGAAAAACTCCTCCAACTTCACAATTGCCCAACATCATTGTTTTTTGTAAAGGGTGTTTGACTTAGTTTTTGCACATTCACTTTGTAGGCACTTGCTGAGTACTTTCGCCTACCTTGTGACATTTCCAACATGATTACGTAATGCGTGGCGCATCCCAGAGCTAGTGCAAGACGAGCATACATTTTTTTGTTTTTTGAAAATGACCGATCGTTTCTCTAGATAAGACCCTTATTTCTTGTCTGGGATCATGTAGAGTTCTTTGAAGCTGCACTGAAACTGACATTTGTACCTTCAACCCGTTGAACCCCAGTGAAGTCCACTAAATGGAGAAAAATCCTGGAATGTTTTCCTCAAAAACCTTCATTTCTTTTCAAATGAAGAAAGAAAGACATTAACATCTTGGGGGAGAGTAAATCATCAGGAAATTTTAATTCTGAAGTGAACTAATCCTTTAAGATATTAGGTCTTGTTTTCTGACAAATGTATCAACATTAAGTAAGTTTATGTTTAAATCAATAATAATTATCTGCCAGTGGGGTAAGAAAATTAAAACATAATTCAAAAGGAAAACAGGTTTATATTTCTGACCTCAGCACATAGGACAGAGACTTGAAACTTTGAGGGCTGGTGGTACTTCACCAAACTCAGCACACTTATGTAAGAGCTCATTTTGTGGTCGCTTGAAAAAGGACACGCCGCTGGTGCTGACTGGCCACATGGTGGTGTTATAACATGGAAAAAATTTTCAAAATATTTTTCACGTGCATAAAGGATTGTATATCACACAATTTTTCGCACACACCCATGACATTGATGCCCCATGCAGAGCTTCTCATTCTGAGAAACTGCATCTAGGACCGCCGCTGTCCATTGAATCGTTTGTTAAATATTGGAGATTATTTCAAAAACCAACTTTGGCGAACTAGTACTAGGTTTTTGGCTCAACCACGATAACTGTTAAAAAACATATATTTGCTATGGTAAATTGCCTGTATTGGCTGTAAATGTTTTTTTCCATCTATGATCTAAGTGGTTACATGCTTGCTAAATAAAACATAATATATTTTTTTATAATATCAAGGCTTTAAAGCTCTTGAACTCCATTACTCTCTGCTTGCAGCTATATTTGTTCTTGTTTTCAGCAAAAACTCACTTAATTTTTTTCCAGAAAACAAGACTTCAAGTCTTAAGTCATTTTTTCTTCTCAAGAAAACCGTATCATGATTTTAGAATGTTTAGATATTTGTACTGGAAATAAAAAATACAATAAAATATTAGATGAAAAGCATAAACTTAAACTTAAAAACTTTAAAAAGTTGCCTTGGCAACTTACTGAAATAAAAACGATAAAGTACCACTCCGTTTGTTGTTAAGAGAACAAAAAGTTTTAAAAGTTAGATGTTTAGGCCGGTCAAACAGTGCTCATTAATGTCAAAATGTTTGAGATTGCCCATCTAATTAAAGGAGGCGGGGCTTAATGTTCACAGAAGATGAGTGTAAATTCATAGATTTTGCTTCTGTAGCTCAAATCAGACTGGAAAACGTTATTTTTCCATATTGGTGACAGTGTTGTTTTATTATTTCTTTTTTCTAATTTTCATTTTAATTGAACTTTTTTAAAAAAATATATATATATATATTTTTGCATTGCATTTGCATATCATTTGCATGTTTCATTCAAGGTGACTCATTCCCCCAGTGAATCATTTTGTTTGCACATTATTTCTAGTCATTTCTTTCATGCGTTCTGTGGATATTCTTGTGCAGCTCACCAGAGGAAGTTGGAAGCCGCTGTATTGGCGTCCAGCGTTCCAGCCTTTGGGTTGGTTTTCTCCATCCTCGTACTCCGCGGGGAGCCATCTGGCCAAGCCGGTGTTGGCTGCTCCCCAAAACGGGTTCTTCCTAAATAACACAGTATGAATGTATGTGATCTAAAATGTCCCATGGCATCACATTTTTAAAGAATATAAGGGAACAGTACTGTTGATTTAAGTAGTGCATGTTTGCAGAGAGCTCACAGAGTCACAGTCAATAATAATATTATTTGCATTAATGCATTTTCCGCTCTTGCATGGATAAGGGCTGTAACATTGCATTGCATGATCTGAAAGATTACAGGACCTGACTAATAATGGCTTTACATACATTTCATATTCTGGCTCAATGCAATGCATAAATTCTCTCACTGAATATAAAGAAATATTCTCATACCTTTGAATTCTTTTCTCACTGAATGCTCTTTTTTGTTGTCAAAGCATTATGGTTTTGAACTAACATAACAAGCACTTTCATATACTCAACTTCAATAACTTATATCAGTGCTTAAAATCCTGATTTATTTGCAAATGCTTATTCTGTAATATTCTCTTTTAGACGCACTTTCTAACATTACTCACAAAAACGTCACACATTAGATGTCTTTCTTCCTTTTTAATCATCAGATTTGTATGCATTTCATTTATGTAGACAAATGTAGACCAAATATTCCATTTGGTCACTCATAAAAACTTAATGTATAACTGGACTTTTAAACTTTCTGAAGAAAATGCGAGTGAAGAGTCAAGGAAATTTATTTATATAGCACTTTTTACAATATAGACTTTTTTAAAGCATCTTCACAGTGCACTCTAAAAAAGTTGGGTTGAAAATGGACAAACCCATCAATTGGGTTATTTTAACCCAGCGGTTGGGTTAAATGTTTGCCCAAATGTTAAACGTTCCGTAGTTTTATCTAACTCAACTATTGTTTAAAAATGGCTATATGGCTTGCTTAAAATGAACCCAAAATATGTTGGAAATGAACATTGATTAACATGTTTAATTAATAAGTTTAATGAATAATAATGAAACAATAAACATTTATTAAATTGCTTATTAATAAATGTTCACCTTTTGATTATTATTGTTGTCTCTAGTAATTATGTGTAATTTTTAATTTCCAACCTATTTTGGGTTCATTTTAAGCCAGACATATAGTCATTTTTTAAAAATAGTTTGGTTAAATAAAACTGCCCAGCATGTTGGGCAAACATTTAACCCAACCGCTGGGTAAAAAAAAAAAAACAATCGCTGAGTTAAAACATCCCAATCATTGGGTTTGTCTATTTTCATCCCAACTTGGGTTGTTTTTAACCCAGCATTTTTTAGAGTGTAATAAACAGGAAAATAACAGTCAATGTCAATGATGAGTCAATGATGCAAAATTTATCAATGTTGCACTGTACTAAGTTGTTGCCAGGGCGTTGCTAGGTTGTTGCTAGGGTATTCTGGATGGTTTTGTATTGTCAAAAGAGTATCCACTATCCAGTCTATGTGATATTCTAGTGTTTAGATTTCAGATTGACAGCATTTATATAGTTGGTCAAGCTCTAGTAATAATTATAAAAGATTCGGAGAAATGTTTAAAATAGATTTAAATGAAGTACAGCATGTCACACCACATTCAACCACTCATTTATATATCATAAACGATAAATATAATCAGAACTAATGATGTTTTTGCATTAAAAATATATAATTTGATGCATCAGAACTGGACGGACATGGTACATTTCCTCCCGCAAATGTAAAATTAATGCTATAAATCTCACAAGCCGGGCCATTGCAGAGAACCAAAAATAATTTCCATGAAACTAAATCAGACATATGCATCATAAAGAAAAAGTTGAGTTTATTCTGATTAAAATATGTTTATGTGATCACAGTATCAGCTCAATGCAAATGAATCCAATAGAAGCACATGGTACATCTGGTAGATGAAAGAAAGCAAAGGTCCAGTGACGTCTTCCATGACCCGGGTGGGCGAGTATGAATATTTAAGGTTTAGACATTATTCTTATACTGTTTAGTGACATTCTCATCTGGTTAAAGCTCTGACCCGTCTTACCGGTCGTGGGTCATCTTATCATATCGACCTGATTCTCTTTGCAAAGGCCACTGTGCAGTTAACCAAATGTCTGATATCTGTGCTTTCAAACTGTGAGATGTGCCTCTTGCTGCATTATGGATAAATTATTAAGATGGAGTCAGATACCTGTTATTGCAGACTCCAGAGATGCTGCGGTATTTTCCTTCCGAGGCGCAGGTGGTGGGCTGAAAGGTCTGAGGGCATCCAGACAGGTTTGCTATCCACTCCACTGCCTTCACGGAAAGGAGTTCTTGAAAAGGAGTTAATGTGTTTACGAACGCAACTCAAACATTGAAGGGTAAACAGTCTGCTGAGGTTTGAATAGATGCAGCAGCTCTCATCAACTCTTGTGCATAGATTAAATCTGACATTTAAAGCGCTTCAGAGATGATGCTGCTGCTGTATTATTCCACAGTTATAGAGCTGGACTGAATCTCCCATACAAAATAACATGCTAATACCCCGCAGCGGCCCCAAAAAGTGTTTAGACACTTCATTCACACTTAAAAATGTCATTACATTAGATCAAGTGTCATCTGGGATCAAACGCTGCAAGAGCTTTTATTAACTTCACTTTTGATATCTAATGCTGTAACATTCAGGCTTGCGTGACTTGAATGTTCAAATACTTTTTGGGGTCAAAGCAGAGCCGTAACCACATAGACACTGAATGGGACAAGTCCCCACAAATAATTAACTTTTCCCCTGCCAGAGATTTTTAAAACAGTTGCCAGCCACCGCCAGCATTTTTGATAATTTTCACAAAAATGTAATGGCTATTTTTTTGCATGAATATCTGAACATGCAATATATCAAAAGAAAGAACAGTGTCTCTGCTTTTAATCAACAACAAAAAAAGTTGTTTTCTAACTTCATTCATTCTTTTTTAGCAACACTTGAATTTGGGTGTTTGATAAAAAAAAGGAAAATCATGTTTTTTTTCCCCCAAAGTGCATAAGCAGTGCTTTTATCGCTTGTTTCTGCTCTTTTTTTGCCTTAAAGGGATAGTTCACCCAAAAATGAAAATTTGATGTTTATCTGCTTACCCCCAGGGCATCCAAGATGTAGGTGACTTTTTTTCTTCAGTCGAACGCAAATTATGATTTTTAACTGCAACCGCTGCCCTCTGTCAGTCAAATAATAGCAGTGATTGGGAACTTCAACTATAACAGTAAATAAAACTTGCTTAGACAAATCAAAATTAAAACCTGCGGCTTGTGACGACACATTAATGTCCTAAGACACGAAACGATCGGTTTGTGCGAGAAACCGACCATTATTTATATAATTTTTACCTCTAATACACCACTATGTCCAACTTCATTCAGCTTCCTGTTAGTGAGGTCAAAAAACGCGTTCTGTTGACGGAAGTGATGTCTCGCCCATATACTTCAATGAGCGCGAGACATCACTTCCGTTGTCAGAGCGCGATCCGACCTCACTAGCCGGAAGCTGAACAAAGTTGGACATAGTGGTGTATTAGAGGTAAAAATTATATAAATAATGGTCGGTTTCTCTCACAAACCGATCGTTTCGTCTCTTAGGACATTAATGTGTCGTCACGAGCCGCAGGTTTTAATTTTGATTTGTCTAAGCAAGTTTTATTTACTGTTATAGTTAAAGTTCCCAATCACTGCTATTATTTGACTGACAGACGGCAGCGGTTGCAGTTAAAAATCTTAATTTGCGTTCGACTGAAGAAAAAAAGTCATCTACATCTTGGATGCACTGGGGGTAAGCAGATAAACATCAAATTTTCATTTTTGGGTGAACTATCCCTTTAAGCCGAGTTCAGACTGCACGATTTTCAAAGTAGTCGGGTCACTGTTCTTTTCACACTGCATGCTTCTGCAGATTTTCTGGATCAGACTGCTCTTCATTTGGTGCAGGAGGATAGCACAGCAGTGGGGTCGATCTCTCTTCTTTTTTTTTTTTCCTTTCTTTGTTTTGCATTCTTTTGAGCAACAACAAAAAAGCTGTTCCCAGCTGTAAAAGCCGTTCTTACGGCTGGTGACGGTGCGCTTAAGAGTGCTCAGAAACTGTTCTGACAGCTTGTAAAGAGAGAGTGCACACGACAGGCTGCAGTGTTGCAGCGACAATTCCCCTGCGTGCTTCGGCACCTAAAAGAGTTTAGTCCCTAAAAGAGCTTGCACAAGTAGATTCACGTCTTTTTAAAGATGTCGTTCTACTTGTGTTTTTTTCCTTCTCAGAGAGTTGCTTCGGGCAGCGGTGCTGGTGATCTGAGGACCACGGTGAGCACTCTTCCTTCGGAGAACCAACCCCCTAGGAGCCAGTAGAGCTGCTGGGGGAATGCGGTGGACCCCAGAGGTGTGTACCATCCGTATCCTTCGGAGCTCCCCAAGATGACCGGATGTCGATCACTGCATCGGAGGGTGAGCCTGACACTTCGGGGGATGAAGATTCAGCGCAGCTGCCTCCTTCAGGGGTGACAACTGTGCCTGATTCGGACCCGGAAATGATGGCTATGCTTTCCCCGGGCACTCTTTCAGAGACGGGGTACTCTTTGGCACCCGTGTCCAGACTCCATGTCTGGTCCCTGGATGGGACGCGGAGGTTCTAGGTGACTTACTCCCCCGAGGTACTTAACAACATCACTTCGGCACGTGCACCATCTACGAGACGTGCTTACGCCTCGAAGTGGAACCTGTTCGTCGAGTGGTGCTCTTCTTGCCAAGATGACCCCCGGAGATGCTCGATCGAAGTCGTGCTTTCCTTCTTGCAGCAAGGGTTGGAGTGTAGGCTGTCCCCCTCCACCCTCAAAGTTCATGCTGCTGCTATCTATGCATACCACGACCACATAGATGGTAAATCCGTTGGTAAGCAAGACCTGGTCGTCAGGTTTCTTAGGGGGGGCGAGACGGTTAAATCCTCCTCGACCCCCCTCCATACCCTCTTGGGACCTTGCTCTGGTGCTTCGAGCACTCCATATAGCTCCCTTTGAGCCCTTGCAGTCAGCAGACTTAAAGATTCTGTCTATGAAGACTTTGCTGCTGTTTGCATTGGCCTCCATCAAGGGGGTAGGGGACCTGCAGTTATTTTTGGTCGATGCACCATGCCTAGAGTTTGGGCCGGGTGACAGCCACGTGGTACTGAGACCCCGGCCTGGCTATGTGTCCAAGGTTCCTACCACTCCCTTCAGGGACCAGGTAGTGAGCCTGCAAGCGCTGCCCCGGGAGAAGGCAGACCCAGCCCTGGCTTTACTCTGTCCAGTCCGCGCTTTGTGACTGTACATAGACAGAACCCAAAGCCTCAGGACCTCAGACCAGCTCTTTGTCTGTTACAGAGGCCAGCAGAAGGTAAAGGCTGTCTCCAAGCAGAGGATGGCCCACTGGATAGTGGATGCCATCGCTCTGGCTTACCAAGCTCAGGGTGTGCCCTGCCCGCTCAGGTTGCATGCTCACTCCACGAGAGGTGTAGAATCTTCCTGGGCGCTGGCTCGTGGCACCTCACTGACAGACATTTGTAGAGCTGCGGGCTGGGCGACACCTAACATGTTCGCTAGGTTCTATAGCCTTCGTGTCGAGCCGGTCTCCTCCCGTGTTCTCACCTCAGGTCAGAGGCACGGAGAGGCCCCGGCTTAGTGTCGGCTTGCTGCGCTACATGTGCTTCTTTTCTCCAGAGAGTCCCTAGAAGGCAGACCCTGTCGAGTCCTCCGATCTCCTTTCGGCAGCCGACGTGGCAGAGCATCTGGCGCCAGGCCTAAACTCCGTTGTATCCTTGAGAACCGGGTTTAGGCTGGGTTCCATATGTGTGACCCTACGGGGATCCCATATGGCTGGTTCCACGGTTGCTCCTAAACGAAGCCTGTGTCTTTCCCTCTGGGAGAACCCACCTCTCATCGAGTTGGAGTCACCCTAGTTCTTCCATATGTAGTACAACCTACAAGGTTAGTCCATATGTACTCCTCCACATGACTCCTTCAGGGAAGGATGTGGCTTCCGCAGCGTTCCTTTCCCAACGAAAGGGTGCGCTTTCCCAGCTTTATCCAATAGTCTCACTGAATGGGTTTTGGGGAACAGCAGTGATCGACACTCTCTGTGTTAGCCCTGTCCCACCATCCTCAGGCAAGGGGGTTCAGGTGGCTTACAACAGAGAGCTGGAAGGGGGCAGCTCCTGTGGCGGTTTGGTAGGGATTCCTATTCGTCGGTCTGTCTGATGTATGTTGAACGTGACCGACTGAATGGGAATGTCTCGGTTACAAAGGTAACCCTCGTTCCCTGAAGGAGGGAACGGAGACGTACGTCCCGTCGCCACAGTCATTGTCCCGCTGATGCTGCCGCCTGCTCGGTTCGGCTCCTCAGCGAAAACCTGAAGATGCAATGCACCTGCTGCTCATTATATACCCGCGCTGCGAGGCGAGCAGCTGATGCATATGATTGCATGCCAATGTGCATTGGCTCGTTGTAGTTACACTCGAAGTAGATTAGCCTCTCTAGCAAGATTCCTATTCGTCGGTCTGTCCGACGTACGTCTCCGTTCCCTCCTTCAGGTTACCTTTGTAACCGAGACGTTCTCATGTGAGACTGGGATTATTATTAAAAATGATAGCCCGCAAGAAGCTTGCAATACGAATTGCCTGTTCAGTAACAGTAGCTGCGTTTCCATTCCCCTTTAACTGATTACTTCACAACTACAAATAGACAGTGAACTTCTTTTCCCATTTTCTCTTAAATCCCTTTTAATCCTTTAATTATTTAATTCCTTGAAATATAAAGACCAATTACCACTCCAAGACCACCCCTGTTCAAGACACAGTTATGGCCTCGGGTCAAAGTACCTGACACAGGCAGTGATCTTCTATGTCTCCTGTTCGCCTTCTCCTTTAAAAGCCCTAAAGTCATGTGAAAGATCTCTGCTGATTTGGAGATGTGCTGTGTTTCTGATGATGCCCGTCTGGAGAGCGTGTACATCTGTGAAGGGGGAGGCCGAGGATCAAACCTGCTTCTCAGAGGAAAAGATGGAAACACCGTCCTGACTATATCGAGAGATAAAATGAGTATAGATGATAACATTGATAATAGACTGTTGTTTACCAGTGTGCAGTTTGATTCAGTGCTGTATTGACCATCTGAAGACTCTCTTGGAATGAAGATATAATCAAGCTCTCGGGAATTACTAGTTTTCAGAGAAAAAAAACAACTAGTATTGGTGATTGCCAAAATCATATTTTATGTTTCTGTAATGATTAATCCACACCAGGATGTGTAAGCTCATTAGTCAATAACAACAGATACTGTGGAAAAGTACATAAAAACAATGCCAGCAAGAATACAAGCTGTTATCAAAGCCAAAGGAGGCCATACAAAATATGTGTAGAACATTTGTCAAGAACATTTTCCTAACATTCCCATTAAGTTATGAAAACGTTTGAAAAATTAAGTTATGAAAAATTGTAATGCCTTTATGTCTAATGCATTATAAGAGTATTTTTGATGCATTAATTATGCCTTGTAATGCACCTTATAATCTCATAAATTCAATTATAACCCCAGTTATAATACCCCTTTAGAAAGTATAATGTATTAAAACACAACAAGCAACCAATTCCAGAAGTAACAAGGAATCTGTGAATATTATAATGCATTTTTTCTTTGGTTACAGTTGAAAAAGATTTAGGGCCCTGTCATACACCCGGTGCGATGTGGCACCAGGCGTGACACAAGTGTTTTTTGCTAGTTTCAGCCCGATGCCGTTATCATTTTTATTGTCCTGAGCCACGTTGTTTAATTATCAAATGCACTTGCTGTTTGTCCATGGGCGTGCTGGTCTGAAAACGTGGTGTGTTCAGGCACCTTGTTGGCGTGTTGATATTTTGAGGCAAGTGAAAACGACTGTGCCATTGACAATCAACAAAAACTTGCTCTAAAGTCAATGGCGCAATATTTTTGTTGTTATTAAAAGAGCGCGTTAGTAATATGTGCCTATAGGTGGGTGCGCAATGTGCGTACACTCTGCTTGTTACACACAGCATGCACAACAAAAAAGCCAAACATTAAAAATAGAAGGATTCCTCTCTGGAGAAGTGTAAGAAGTGCAAATTTCGACTGTTCCGACAAATGAGACTCTGGTTGGTTTAGTGCACGTTACACCCAAAACACACCCATGACTCATTAAGAGAATAGGGACAACCCTTTTAGACCATGCACCTGGCGCGCCGACCATTTTTTTCCTTCGTCAAACTAGCAAAAGTGGATTCGGACACGCTCTAAGTGCACCTGTGTCATGAGCTTCAGACCATGCGCTTCGTTGAAATAGGGCCCATAATGTGAAAAGCTATAATGGATTATAATGTACATTATGTATACCTTAAAAATGTATTATACATAAAGACTTTAAATAAAGTGTTACGTTTTCTTCTTGGTTATACGAACGTTAAGGAAACATTCCATTTTGCAAACATTATGAGACTGCTACATTTAAATATTCTCTGAACATTAACCAAGTAGTAACATTTAAAAAAAAATTAGAAGAAGCCCAACTAAAACATTTCAGAAACATTCCATGACAAAATGTTTTTGTGCTAATGTTTTGAGAACATTATTAAAGACCAGATGACTTTGAAGGCACGATCTGGAATGTTAAAGTTCTGAGTCAGGTGCTGGTCATATAATTAGAATATCATCAAAAAGTTGATTTATTTCACTAATTCCATTCAAAAAGTGAAACTTGTATATTAACTTCATTCATTACACACAGACTGATATATTTCAAATGTTTATTTCTTTTCATTTTGATGACTATAACTGACAACTAAGGAAAATCCCAAATTCAGTATCTCAGAAAATTAGAATATTACTTAAGACCAATACAATGAAAGGATTTTTAGAAATCTTGGCCAACTGAAAAGTATGAACATGAAAAGTATGAGCATGTACAGCACTTAGTACTTAGTTGGGGCTCCTTTTGCCTGAATTACTGCAGCAATGCGGCGTGGCATGGAGTCGATCAGTCTGTGGCACTGCTCAGGTGTTATGAGAGCCCAGGTTGCTCTGATAGTGGCCTTCAGCTCTTCTGCATTGTTGGGTCTGACATATCACATCTTCCTCTTTACAATACCCCATAGATTTTCTATGTGGTTAAGGTCAGGCGAGTTTGCTGGCCAATTAAGAACAGGGATACCATGGTCCTTAAACCAGGTACTGGTAGCTTTGGCACTGTGTTCAGGTGCCAAGTCCTGTTGGAAAATGAAATCTGCATCTCCATAAAGTTGGTCAGCAGCAGGAAGCATGAAGTGCTCTAAAACTTCCTGGTATACGGCTGCGTTGACCTTGGACCTCAGAAAACACAGTGGACCAACTCCAGCAGATGACATGGCACCCCAAACCATCACTGACTGTGGAAACTTTACACTGGACCTCAAGCAACATGGATTGTGTGCCTCTCCTCTCTTCCTCCAGACTCTGGGACCCTGATTTCCAAAGGAAATGCAAAATTTACTTTCATCAGAGAACATAACTTTGGACCACTCAGCAGCAGTCCGGTCCTTTTTGTCTTTAGCTGCTTCTGACGCTGTCTGTTGTTCGAGAGTGGCTTGACACAAGGAATGCGACAGCTGAAACCCATGTCCTGCATACGTCTGTGCGTAGTGGTTCTTGAAGCACTGACTCCAGCTGCAGTCCACTCTTTGTGAATCTCCCCCACATTTTTGAATGGGTTTTGTTTCACAATCCTCTCCAGGGTGCGGTTATCCCTTTTGCTTGTACACTTTTTTCTACCACATCTTTTCTTTCCCTTCACCTCTCTATTAATGTGCTTGGACACAGAGCTCTGTGAACAGCCAGCCTCTTTTGCAATGACCTTTTGTGTCTTTCCCTCCTTGTGCCAGGTGTCAATGGTTGTCTTTTGGACAACTGTCAGGTCAGCAGTCTTCCCCATGATTGTGTAGCCTACAGAACTAGACTGAGAGACCATTTAAAGGCCTTTGCAGGTGTTTTGAGTTAATTAGCTGATTAGAGTGTGTCACCAGGTGTCTTCAATATTAAACCTTTTCACAATATTCTAATTTTTTGAGATACTGAATTTGGGATTTTTTTTAGTTGTCAGTTATAATCATCAAAATTAAAAGAAATAAACATTTGAAATAAATCAGTCTGTGTGTAATGAATGAATATAATATAGAAGTTTCACTTTTTGAATGGAATTAGTGAAATACATCAACTTTTTGATGATATTCTAATTATATGACCAGCACCTGTATTATTATATTTCACTTGGTGCTTTTTGTTATGTTGCTGTTGTTACATGAGGCTGTGCCTGCATTATACTGACGTCAAGAAAAATCCTCCCAGAAATCCACAGAAAAAATGTGTCAGTGTTGAAAATTTAATTAAACCGCTCATATCCTTTAGTGATATGAAATTAAATGTAAAATATTCAGATTGACTCAGGTTTTACATTAATGTAATGTCTCTAGGGTGGGCTTATGAATACGGGCCATAAATTGACGTCTTGGCATTCATGCCTAGTTAAAGAACGCTGTGTTTGCAAGAAACGTCCCCATTTCACCTCTGATAATGCGGCCCACACAAGCGCATCAAAGCCACTGTCTTCCTGAGGGGCCAACAGCACAAACAAACCAGCAGCCCAAAATCTGGACCGCCTCGGAATGACGACATTCCCCACTGGGAATTCTTCTACAGAGAATCAGACGTTATATAACACGTCTTCTAATACTAACCAACAACCCATCTACTTTTAACATGGAGACGGTAACATAACAATGCTGTCCCGCTCGTCATCTGACCTCCCTATTACGTGTCGAGACCTGCAATTTCTTGGGAAATATCCCAAGGGCCACCACAGGAGATGTCATTACAGAAATTTGGCACCAGACATCAGGTACCAGATGTGGATGGAACATTGGGTCTGGAAACATTCAAACTAAATGTCAGTAGGTACAAAATAAACCATAATGAATCTGTTACCAGCTGGCTGTAAGAAAAAGACACTGTGTTGAGTTCTGGTAATTGCTACAGAATCCCACTTGAAAGTCTTTGCAGTAATTGTTGTATAAGTTATAAAACATCTTATTTACCGATGTCTCAGAATCACATATAAGCTGAAATGTATGGTATGTGAAAGACGCCACATACCTTGAGATGAATTTGCGCTCAGATTGAAGAACATCATGACAGAGGTTAAACGCATCAGAATGCCAGCCATGTCCTCTCTGACCTGGAATAAAAGAAACATGATTTTAATTAACTAAAAATAAGGCAACAATTATCTTATAAGAGAATAAAAAACTTTGAGCTGCATGCAGAGTATACTTTCATCACAGAATGATTAAACACTATTTATTCTGTATCTGCGCAATTAAAGTGATCTACTGCACACACTGTGAAATAATCAACATTACGATAAAGGATTAGTTCACTTCAGAATTCAATGTTATCCAAGGTCATGTCTTTCTTTCTTCAGTCAAAAAGGAATGAAGGTTTTTGAGGAAAACATTCCAGGATTTTTCTCCATATAGTGGACTTCACTGGGGTTCAACGGGTTGAAGGTTCAGTTTCAGGGCAGCTTCAAAGAGCTCTACATGATCCCAGACGAGGAATAAGAGTCTTATCTAGAGAAACGATTGGTCATTTTCTAAAAAGAAAAAATATATATACTTTTTAACCACAAATGCTCGTCGTGAGGCGCCACACATTACGTAATCATGTTGGAAAGGTTACTCGTGACGTAGGTAGAAGTACCGCAGTAGGGTGAAAAACTTTTTTCTCCTCCAACTTCAAAATTGTCCGACATCGTTGTTTTATCCTTTTTTTTGTAAAGGCTGTTTGACTTAGTCTTTGCACGTTTGCTTTGTAAACACTGGATCGGTACTTCAGCCTACGTCAAGCTTGATCTTTCCAACATGATTACGTCATGTG
Organism: Chanodichthys erythropterus; assembly: GCF_024489055.1. Taxonomy (NCBI): domain Eukaryota; kingdom Metazoa; phylum Chordata; class Actinopteri; order Cypriniformes; family Xenocyprididae; genus Chanodichthys; species Chanodichthys erythropterus. The sequence continues at coordinate 36,825,812 of NC_090238.1, read as the reverse complement.
TGTAGTATCTCAGAGCAGTGCAAGACGAACATTTGTGGTTAAAAATTAAATAATTTTTTATTTTTTTAGAAAATGACCAATCGTTTCTCTAGATGAGACTCTTATTCCTCGTCTGGGATCATGTAGAGCTCTGAAGCTGCACTGAAACTGACATTTGGACCTTCAACCCGTTGAACCCCACTGAAGTCCACTATATGGAGAAAAATCCTGGAATGTTTTCAATTTCTTTTTGACTGAAGAAAGAAAGACATGAACATCTTGGATGACATGGGGGTGAGTAAATTTTCAGGAAATTTGAATTCTGAAGTGAACTAATCCTTGAACTTTGAAATGCATTCTATTACTTGAGTACCTTCCAACTATGAATTTGAAGAAGAAATTAGTCATGTTTTAAAGCATACAGAAATTACATTGATTTTGAGAAATACTTTTAAAAAGTGTAACATTTCAGTCATTTTCAGTATATCTAATCTGCCATTGTTTCATCATCATCATATGCATCATATAATAGCATTGGAATCAGCTGATTTTTCAGCAATAATTAAATTCAGCAAAACAAATATTATTAAACAAAAGTACAATTAAAATAAGATAATTTTCTGTTACAGTATAGTATACTTTGAATTTGGAGTGTTAAAAAGGGTTCATTTAATTATATTTATGCAATATATATTTTCTTCTGATTTTAGGGTGAACTACTTTATGACATTTCCTGACAGCTAAAAAAAAAATAAAATAAAATGTAATTAAAATTAAATTAAAATAAATTGGTGATACATCCTCTAACGCACATTGTATGTACAATGTATGTATGTGTGTGTGTATGTATATATAATATATATATAATATTTAAGAAATTAATTTATTTATTCATCAAGGACACATTAAATTGATAAAAAGTGACAATCAAGACATTTATAATATTACAAAAGATTCTATTTCAAATAAATTATGTTCTTTTTGAAATTTCTATTCACCAGTAAAAAATGTATTACAGTTTATTATTTTATTGTATTATTTTCATGATTTATTATTATAACATATTTTTCTTTTGTCAAATAAACTTCAATAATTAATATGGTTCAGATAACACAATATTTTGAGTTTCTGTTGATTAAATCAATCGTCTTCATTGTATTAACTTAAATGTTCAATTTCAATGAACTCAAAATTTTAAGGCAACCAGGTAACCAGGTAAACCAACAGTTTTTTTTTTTTTTTTGCACACAAATATGAAGCAGCACAACTGTTTTCTGCATTGATAATAATCAGAAATGCAGCAAATCAACATTAGAATAACCCTAATGATGCTGAAAATTTAGCTTTGATCACAGGAATACATTTCAGTTTACAATATATTTACATGGAAAAGAGAGCAGAAGAGACTTCTTTCTCCAACATGAAAACTATATTTTTAATGATACACCGATTTCATACCTCTCGTCTCTGTGGTGCTGTGTTGTGAGGCGGTTGTCTGTGTGTTTTTCCAGTCGGCTGTGTTCACTCTCCCCTGTGTTCACGTCTGTACCGGGTTTTGCTCACTGACTGTGAACAGTCAAACTCTGCTGATTCCACCAAAAACCCTTGATTTTCAATGCTCTTGCTACATGAAGCGTGTCTTTGGAGTGGCCCTCTTTAAACACAACACAAGCTCATGTCAAGCATCTGTCAGGACTTGGAAATCATGATTATCTGCTCAGAGTTAGCTTGCTTTGTACACAGATTTCAAACATGACATTATACAACCTTACTGGATATAGTTCACCTAAAACAGACCATTCTGTCATCATTTACAAATGCTTCTTTCATTTTTGGCTGGAATATTCCTATAAATGACCCATGATCATCTCATTTTCGGGGAAATGTCCTTCTGTGAACTCTTACTCAAATTATTTTAGCTGTATGACTGCGGTAGATGAGGAATGACCTGATGCTTTTGGCAAACCTCATTTTAATAGTCAATTCTGAAAGATCATCTTTGGCTGGACAATGATCCTTAATTAAAGTAAGTCAAGTCATTAATGTAGATTAATAGCAAAGCATGTTAAGGCTTCATTGGACTGCACTTGATCTGATGTCCTTTTTACAAATACAATCATCTAAAAGCCTGCAAAAAGATTTTAAATCATTCATTCATAAGAATTCATGTCACATACCCTATAGCAAAATCATAAATATAAGTGACTATTACATTTACATTTTCTGAAGAAAATGTGAGCGCTGCAACACTCAATGCCACAATACCAGTGTCGCTATGATTTTTTTTTTGAGTGGTTCCTCCTGGGAAGTTTGTATTTACCAGGTGGGAAGCTGTGTTTGCGACGTCAGCTACGTTCAAGTTTTTGAAATCTATTTCTAGAAAAGGAAGAACAAAGAACAAAGGTGTGTTTTGCTTTTTAATGTTTTTAATTAGTTTATGAAGCCTCTGTAAACTTTGTCATAACATATTAGGCTATATTGTTATATTACAATGCTATTATATTTTGCGCAGGGAATTATCTTATTTTGTTGTAAATGAAAAAGCCTGACAATAGTTGCATCCCAAATGACGCACTCTGTGCATACACTCATGCACTTATGCACTATGTACTCATCCATGTAGTGTGTGATTGTATAAGGTTATTTTGTCATTTAACAATGGAGTCCGATACCATCTCCCCTCCAATACGTTAAAGCTGTGAAAGTTGAGTGCATGTAGTGTCCAACATTGCACACTTCGTTTTTTACGTTATTTTAGTGCATCATCCGGGTATTTAAAGTACTTCTTCTTTTTGGGATTTTCAGTGTGAACGCACTACTCGCCCTATTTGTACTTAAAAACGTCATAGAATAGTGCATAAGTACACGAATTGGGACGCACTGAATGTTCTGCTAAATATTGTGGTATTCCGCCATGTTTCTGACACGCCCCCCAACTCTAAAGACTGGTAAAATCCCGAGCTTCCCACTAGTATTTACGACTTTGTGGTGGCGTTCATGTGCGTTCAACACATATACAAGCTTTTCGACATGACTTAAACACACCAATATTGTTGAAATCACTAACATTAAAGGTGCCATCGAATCAAAAATTGAATTTACCTCGGCATAGTTGAATAACAAGAGTTCAGTACATGGAAATGACATACAGTGAGTCTCAAACTCCATTGTTCCCTCCTTCTTGTGTAAATCTCATTTGTTTAAAAGACCTCTGAAGAACAGGCGAATCTCAACATAACACCGACTGTTACGTAACAGTCGGGATCATTAATATGTACGCCCCCAATATTTGCATATGCCAGCTCATGTTCAAGGCATTAGACAAGGGCAGCCAGTATTAACGTCTGGATCTGTGCACAGCTGAATCATCAGACTAGGTAAGCAAGCAAGAACAATAGCGAAAAATGACAGATGGAGCGATAATAACTGACATGATAACATGATATTTTTAGTGATATTTATAAATTGTCTTTCTAAATGTTTCGTTAGCATGTTGCTAATGTACTGTTAAATGTGGTTAAAGTTACCATCGTTTATTACTGTATTCATGGAGACAAGAGCCGTCGTTATTTTCATTTTTAAACACTTGCAGTCTGTATAATTCATAAACACAACTTCATTCTTCATAAATCTCTCCAACAGTGTGTAATGTTAGCTTTAGCCCGTTAGCCACGGAGCATAGCCTCAAACTCATTCAGAATCAAATGTAAACATCCAAATAAATACTATACTTACGCGATTAGACATGCTGCATGACGAACACTTTGTAAAGATCCATTTTGAGGGTCATGTTAGCTGTGTGAACTTTGTTTATGCTGGTTAAGGCAGTCCAGAGCTGGAGGCGGGGGAGGGGTAGATTTAAAGGGGCCACGCGCTAAATTGGTGCATATATAATTATGGCTCAAAATAGGTAGTTAAAAAAATGTATAAAAAAAAAAAATCTATGGGGTATTTTGAGCTGAAACTTCACAGACACATTCAGAGGACACCTTAGATTTATATTACATCATGTTAAAACTGGTTCTAGGGCACCTTTAATAACATAAAAGGTGCGGTCGTATTAGTGAATTTGCGTAGGCAAAATGGTCAGTTATGTATTGTAACTTAATGGAAATAAAACACAGCTCACACAGAATTCACTTTCAAACAAAACAGCTCTCAAACACAATGACAAACTGTCGCTGTACTGGCGTCAATGACTTGACAGAAACTAAAACACTAGCTAATCTGATGTAAAGTTGTGGCTCTTGAAGCTCTTCACGGTGATCAAGAGCCCTACAGATGGGACCTTGAGGGATGACGTGTTTTCAGCACAATGCAGCACTCCTGGCTGAATCAATCGAGACGTTTTCTCCTTCATCATTCGAAATGTTTAGTCCTCCGCCTCTGGAGTGTAATGCAGCGCTGCTTCAGAACTCACTCGAGTCGAGCGCTTCAGATGGGCCTGCTCGGTGACATAACGACTTCACTGATTTTTGAGGTTTTTGACACCTCAATCTTTTGATACAGACACTTGCTTTCATAATTTCTGGACTTTCACATATTTAAAGCATCTGAACACTTTTTAAGACCACTTTCTATCATAACTACTGCGTTCACAACATACCATCTACACAAATTAATTTCATGATTCACAGTATTCAAAGGGATAATTCACCCAAAAATGAAAATCCTGTCATCATTTACTCCCCCTCAAGTTGTTCCAAATCTGTATACTTTGTTGTGCTACAAAGGAAGATATTTGGATAAATGTTTGTAAGATCTCACCCCCCACTGACTACCAGAGTAGGGAAAAAAATTACTATGGTAGTCAACGGGGGGTGAGACCTGCTTGGTGGTTACAAACATTCTTCCTTTGTGTACAGCAGAAAAAAGAAATGTATAGAGGTTTGAAACAACTTGAGGGAGAGTAAATGATGACAGAATTTTCATTTTTGGATGAACTATCCCTTTAAAGCATTGTTTTTAAGACCACTGTATTCTATACAATAACTATTATGTTCACAGCAAGCCATCTACAATAATAATATGATGAATTAATTTCATGATTTAAACGGTAAATTAGGTAAACCAAAATAAGACAGCAGTCATTAATTCATCACAGTGTTCTGGAATAATGATAATTATCCCTTGTGTTCTGTTAGGACTGATTGCATCTCTAAAAATAATAGTCATTGTGAAATTAACCAATTATTTTCCCTCTAAATTACTTTAATATGTTATTCTGTTTGGGATTAGTTTGGCCCTGGCAAAATACATAAATGTAATTTAGGCACTATATAAAATTTGATATTATATTTATAGGATAAATGTGAATATATATTCAAATACTTATATATATATATATATATAAAGAAAATGCAAATTAAACTATTATTTTTCCCTCCAAATTATGTTAGTACTCTGTTTGGGATTGATTTGAACCTGGCAAACACAAAAATAAATAAACAAAATAGACAGATAGATAGATAGATAGATAGATAGATAGATAGATAGATAGATAGATAGATAGATAGATAGATAGATAGATAGATAGATAGATAGATAGATAGATATGGTAATTTATATATATATATATATATATATATATATATATATATATATATATATATATATATATATATATGAGAATATATAGTTGTACAATGAAATGTAATATACAATCAGATAAAAAATTACAAACATTAATTTAAACATTATTAAACATTTCCTCCAGACAAGAATCATGGCGTATTCCATCAGCAGTGAACTAATCATTCCTTTATTTGGAAAATAACTGGAATAACATCAAACTAAATAGAACAGTAGATCAGGGACCTTGATTTTTAGAAAATTTCCATTTTTAAGGACAGTAGCTGGCAAGACTGTCTAATTACTGTTAATGAAAGAACTACTTCATATTAACACATATCAAATTAATTTGAACATAGGCAGCACTTTGATTCAAACGCAGAGAACCATCAGAATTGACATTAAAATCTTATACGTATATGACTTGCTATTATGCTTTGTGCTAAAGTAAGAGGTTTGAGGCATTGAATAAACAAAAGGGCAAAAGAACACAAAAGTTTGGTTGATATTACAGCTGAAAGTCTCAGAGTTTCACCCGTTTTGCCCTGTAAAATTGTCAAATGCAGTTCATGCATCAATTTATAATGCCGTATGTCAACATCTGCTTTGCTACATAATCAATATGAGTTCAGGTTAAGCACATGATTGATCTTATTAGTAGGTAAGAAAGAAATCATAACTCGATGCATGTCAAAATATCATCTACTCAAAGTGTTCCTTAAACGTCCTTCTGGGTTTAGAAGATTCGTACAAAAATAACAAGAACTAGATATATCCATAGATATTGTGCATAAAATCAGAGAATGTACACGGATGTTTCTAGCTGCTGCACATGTACTTCTGCGTGAGACTTTGATTGTTGACGAAAACGGGATCCACCGTGGCCACTTTGGCAGCGATGAATGAGTGTATGCAGTGAAGGACGGCCGTCAGATTCGCAAACTCCAGCTCCTGTTTGCGGCGGGAAAAAGGATGTTTCTCAGTTATATGAACTACAGAGAAAAAGGAATTAGGCCCCAAATGCTGTCTATGCAGATATATAAATAAATAATATAGAAACCCAATAAATAATATGAACATTATATGATTATACATGTAAACACGTTCTGACCTTCATTTCGATCTGTTTATTCTCTGAATTCTGGAACAAAAGCTTCACTCGTGTCTTGCCGTCATCCGATGAACCCTTCAGCTGGGAGAATTTATATTTCCAGATGGTTTTCTGTGGAAAAGCAGATGAAAAATATCAAGCGGAGGAGCCAGACATGCAAAAGCTGAGAATGAAGTGGTTTGGTTCAGTGATGAACTTCACATCACACCTCATTCACATCCGTGTTCAGATTCACATCAATGTGCATGTAATCAATATGATGTAACCGAACGCAGACCAATCAGTATGCAGAATTTAGATCTAGATAAGATTTGGGTCATTGATGAATAAGGTTTTTAAAAGTGTAAAAAAACATAATTGAGTGTTAACAATGAGATTGTGATTTTTATAATCAATTACCACTGCTTTTGTGGGGGTTTTTTACAAGACGGACAAAATTTGTCACCAAAAATGGTTTAAAAAATGGTTTAACCAAAATTTCGGTTTTACTGAATGACACTTTTGGTTATACCGAATGACAATATTTTCAAACAATGCTAGAATAATGATATCTAGTTACCTATCAAAAGGACAATCAAACATTTTTATATATTTAGTACAAGTTTTTAAAATATTACAAGATTTTCCATGTTTTATAACGGTTGTACCGAATGACCTGATGTTTCGGGACATGCGTATGATCAAGTGAAAACACAAATTTTTCAAATAGTTAAGAGAGAGTTAGTTACTTTGCTTCACGACCATGTGGTCCTTTGCAGGTGTCTGAATGATGTCACATCCTGTCACATGATATTGACTGCATGACTTGATCCAAAATGGTCCCTTTATTATTGGTTACTCCGAATGACATCAATGAAATTCATTTTTCCAGACATTCTTTCTCATAAAGCAACAACTTCTACACGTAATTTTAATACCATTTTGCACTACGTTGATATATGATGTTATAAAATCATGCCAGAATAAAAATATATACATTTATTACATTTTAAGGTATTTTAATCACAAATGAAATGGCTGTATTGGCCTTTGGACGGTTAAACCGAATGACCTTTTGACACTTCAAAATCTTTAAAATGCCTTTATATGTAGCAAAATATTATTAAAACCTTTTGGATTCAATAAGAGAGATCTAGTTGTACTACCTTACATACTTTGGATGTCATATATTTGTTTTATTATTATTATTATTATTATTAAGGCCTTTGGACAAAAAAAAAAAAAAGACCCGTCATGTCATTGAACCATTTATAAAGTCAAATATACTGATCAAAAGTACAGACGTTTATATTGTTACAAAAGATCTTAATTTCAAATAATTGCTGAAAAAATGTCATGTTTTCCATCAACATCTGAAGCAGCACAACTGTTTTCAACATTGATATTTATCAGAAATATTTCTTGAGCAGCAAATCATCATATTAGAATAATTTCTGAAGGATCATGTGACACTGAAGACTGGAGTAATAATGCTGGAAATTCACCCTTGATCACAGAAATAAATTACTTTTTACAATATATTACAATAGAGAACAGCTATTTTAAATTGGAAAAATATTTCACAATTTTTACTGTATTTTTGACCAAATAAATGCAGCCATGCTGAGCATAAATGAGAGAAATCTTAAGGTTACACCATCTAAGCTTATTTAACACACACAGACAAAAAAAAAAAAATCAGAATTAATTTTACTAATGAATTGAAAAATCTTCAAAGTCACTGTCTGTATAAACTGCATTTTAAATGCAATTTTTAATCATTCTGAATAACTTCAGATCATAAGATCTGGAGAGTGTCATGTCATTGACCCGAACACTGAATGATGATTTATTCACGCCGAAGGAGGAACGTTCATTCGTCCACACATGAAGATTTATCTATTAAATAAATTTGACTGTTTTTCTGTTCTTTCTTCATTCTTGGCACAACAACAAAGCTGCAATAATGACTATTGTGTCTTGTGTTGTGTGCGAGGGTGTGTGTGTTTTACACCAAGACCATCTGCTCTTCTGATACTGCTAATTAAACATTCAGAAAAGACCTAAAGACCTTCATGTTAAGACAACATACGAGCCAATCGAGAAAAAAAATCTGAATAATGATCTGTGCCAGTTATTTGATTTCAACCTGAGATTTCAATATAATTAAGACATTTATAAGTTATATGTTCTAATATGGACTCTTTTATGGATGATTGAATGTAAAAAATAAAAACTGAATATAATGAACTCTCATTACAAAAGAAGCAAAGTTTGATGCCTGACACGAGCCCTCGAAACGAAGACTGAAACCACTTATATTACAGGGAGTTGAACTGGTTTGACGTCATCAGGCGCTGTGAAGACTGAAGACAATCACGTTTAACACACTTGTCACTGCTGTGCAAATCACAGACTGCTATTCTAACCAAGAACAATACATGCCAAATTTAGACGGCACAATTTAATTCGCCTGTCAGCCTTGAAATCAGCCATGTTACTCTATTCAGAGCGGTTCTGCATGAATCACGAATCATTTCATTAACCATTACCTTCTGAACTGTTCATTTCAAAAATGAATATGATTGAGTCGTAATTTAGGAAACTACTTCTATAAAAGGGTACAATGTTAGCTTACACGAGGATGTCAAAGTAAAATTCATATTTGTATTTTTTATAAAAATGGTTTTGATCAAAACACACACATCCGTTTGATCAGACCAGTGTTATATTAGAATCACGGAGATAATGTTTTTATAAATATTAATATAAATAAAAATGTTTATATAGTAATTGTTAGGATTTTTCCCCCAATCGGCCATTCCCCAAATCTCTCATAACTCTTGAACCGTTAGTCGCAGACTCAAGTGTAAACAGAAAAATGTCAAAACGTTCAAAGTGTGTGTGGCCACTTTCACTAAAACGGCTATCACTCTTGAACCAAATTAGATAAGTTCACCAAACTTGGTACACCCATGTACGGGCTCATTCTGTGATTCCCTGAAAAAGGATGTGGTGACTGGCCACTTGGTGGCGCAATAAAATAAAATAAATAAATAAAAAGCAGGAAAATGGCTATATATAGCTACACAACAGTCAGTCCGATTGACTTGAAAATTGGCATGCAGTGTCTTTTTCCAAGGTGCCATGATTGTCTATGATTTATGCTTTCCTGTAGCTCAGTGGTTAGAGCATGGCACTAGCAATGCCAAGGTCATGGGTTCAATCCCAAGGATTGTACATACTCAGATACAAATGTATAGTATAATGCAATGTAAGTCGCTTTGGATAAAAGCTTCTGCCCCTATCAGACAAGCTTAATGGAGGCCGATCGGAATGTAAATCGCTGGGCCATCGCATTTTCAGCCATGTATATTATGCAATTTTTCACACAGACACACAATATTCATACTATATGATCAAACTCCTCATTCTTAACCACTTTGCCTCAAGAACCACTCCTGTCAATCAAACTGTTAATCAAATATTTGAGGATATTTAAAAAAAACTACTTTTGTGAACTCATACAAGGTTTTTTCGTTCAACCTCAATAGAACCAATGCAGTACAATTCTCCAGACTCTGTAGCTCAATAATTATCAAAAAAAAAAAGCTGAATTTTACCCTTTGAATAGCTATAAAAGGGTCATTTAGAAAATGGGCGTGGCCAAATATACCCAAACGCCTATAAATCCTAAATGAATTTCAAAACTTAATGAAATTTGGTGATCACATGCGACATAGCATTCTAAACAAGCATGCAGACTTTTATGGCGATCGGACCATAGGTGGCGCTATAACTGTTAAAAAGCTTTAAAAATGATATACTTCTTTAGTAAATTACCTGTACTGGCTATAAATGGTCTTTTCCATCTATGATTGAGAAGGTTATAGTCTTGCTAAACAAAACAGCACCTTAAAGCATCACAGCTTTTAGTTATTTTAGTACATTAAGGTAAACTAAATTAAAATTAGAAATGTTATAGGCTTTTTTATATTTTATTTTTTCAATTAATGTGTATTTTATTTCAAGCAACAAAACTTTTTTTTTAATGATTTTCAGTTTTATTTCCAATTTTTGTTAAAGGGTCATGAAACCCCAGAACACATTTTTTGAGCTGTGAACAGATAAGTATAGGCTGCACATCATTGAAAACACTAAACGGTACTCATTAATTGCATTTATAATTTGAAATTAGTTATTTTTGCACTTTTCAGAGCGATTTCTGTCTTACGGTTTGAAAAGTAAAGTCGGAGCAACGTCAGGAGTGCTGAGTGCTGGTTGGCTTCAGTATGGGCTGGTCAAACATGCTGACGTCAACAGTTTCTGCTTTTATTCATGACATAAAGCTCATTCAATCCAATCACTGTGCTGCAGTATGCATAAGATTATAACTGCGGTATTATGCATGAGGAAGTATCACTTCTCTTGCCTCTGTTGTCATTCAGAGACATGGGTTTTAGGTGCTCGTTTCCTCAGTGCTACAACACAAAAATGTGTTTTCCTGCGACGCGACCAGAGCAGAAGTTTGGGTGCATGTGGTTTGTTTTGCTGTAATCTACCAGTACAAATGGAAAATATGTTCGCATGAGATCCCATTACAGCAGAGAATTCAAATGTCACAAACTGTTCATTCACCTCTGCGTTCAAACACGCGAGCCGTATGTATGTTTCCCTCTGCACAGCAGCACATGAGTGTTGTTTGTATTTCGCCTGTGATGCGCTCAGAACTGGAGTTTGAATACGAACACATGAAAAATACAATTGTTACACACGGAGCGCGCATATGATTGGTTTCAGCGTGGAGCTCCGCGATGAGTTTAACAACACTGGCCAAATAAAGTATCTGTGTTTAAAGTTTTTATAGACATATTTCACACATTCTCCTGCACCAAACATTAACCAGCACACATATTTCATCAAGTCTTCTTCAAATTAAATATATGTGCAGACGCTGCAGTGTTGTGAACGTGATGACACGATTATTCTAATAGACAAAAGACTGATTTAGATCGAAAATTCAAAGACAAATGGAGAAAAAATAAACTATCTTTAATCTTTCTGTGTTAAATTAAGTGTTGTTTATCATGAGACTGCAGTGCTCATAAACGTAATCAAAGTATTTTAAGCCCTTTTAAATATGCTTTCGCATTTCTCCCTTGTGCTTGGGAGTTTGTTGTAATTTTTCTCAGTGCTCATATATTAATATTCATTATTCTGTATAATGAGTGTTGTATGTCTGTGTTATATTGGTTGTTCTCTCCCCTCAACCTACACTCCCACTTTTCCAGAACTTTTTCAGCCCATTTTCACAGAGTTTTTAAGCTTTGAAGGGTGTGAACGACCAGGGTAAAACGGGGGTTTCATGACCCTTTAACAATATTAACACTGAATCGAAGAGAATTCATCAGATCCATTGAGACTGTGCTGCTGTTTTTCCCTCCAAAATGGCTTTTGTTATTTAAAGGGATTTTACAGACTAAAAGGATGATTCTGAAGACACTGGAAAACCCTGTTAACTGATCACCAATTAAAAGAATTTTCACAAGAAAACAAGTTAGTTTGAAAGATTTTGGCTAGAAAAAGGAATTAAAAAAAAATAAGTCAATAAATACAAATCCATTAAAAATCTGAAAAAGAAATAAATACAATTAATAAATAAATATAAATATAAATAAACAAAATAAATCAATAAAATAAAATAAAATGGGAAGATTCCTTAATAAACAGCCAGTAGTGTATAGCAGGGATGACCTGACCTATTTACTCTAATAAGAGTAAAGCAGCTTAGGAAGGAGCGGAACAGTAATTACCTGAAATACTGAGTGCAATATAAAGGCAGTTTATTCTGAGTTCACTCCTGTCAGGATTCAACTGTGAGTCTCTACTCAGAAAGCCAATAAGCAGCAAACACAGCAAGGTTTCATTTCCTTACCTTTGAAACGCTCTCGGAGCAGGAGAAGCCCGACTCAAAGTCGACTGTGAAGCACAGGATCTTCCCTTGACTGCTGCACATGTAGCTCTTCGACTGCAGAGGAAGAACAATAGGAATATTTACACAGGACCCTCACGAAAGCTCACGAGTCCATTGTTTGCTGTAAACACTGTAAAACAACAGACCCAACATTCATATTTAAATGGCTGAACATTCTCAACAGTCCTGATCTCACATGATTTATATTCCCGGGAATAAGACAGGTACGGCTCAGTTGCCATGGAAACGGCTGTCCAACACTGCACTTTTAATACAGAGAAGAAACTAAGATAGAAGAACTTGTCTAATAATCAATTTTCTGAAGGGAAAATGTCGATGTCCAGTCCAGTAATCATGCGGTACTGCGATCTGATACCATGGTGCTGCCACAGTTTAGTTAAAGTCAGGTAACACTGACTGAAAAAAAATCTTTTAGTTAATGGACTGACCGAGAGGATGTATAGATCTCTGCAGCGCCTGAAGGGTTTCTGTAAATGTGTCTGATAACCTCAGTCTCTGTGTTTTGTTCCATGAGGTTTGTGATTCTAATCAATGTGATTATAGAGACGCATCGGTATTCACAACACAAAGACCCTCACAATCACATTACAGTGGTCTGAGCTGACGCAGAGCGCCTGAAGATCGCTGGATTGAGTACTTCAGTGGCTGGAAAGAATTCAGTGGATTTAAACACGGGTCATCAAATCAGATTTCAGAAAAAAATTAATAAAATTAATTTATTAAAATATTTAAATTAATAAAAAATTAAAATACAATAATAAAATAAATAGATAACCATGTTTATTAAAATTAATATTAATAAAAAGTTTAAGTATTTAAATTAATAAACATTAATTTAAAATAAAACAAAATAAAAATAACAAAAATAAATGATAAATGAATAAGTATAATAAAACATTTAAATATTTAAATTCATAAAAATAAATGACTAAAAATAAAATAAAAAATTAATAAACATATTTTAAAATTAGCATTATTAAAATATTTAAATGAATAAAAAATAAAATAAAAAATGACTAAAAATACAATAATCATGTATTTTAAAAGAAAGTGTTACTAAAATATTTTTAAATTCATAAAAAATTATAAAAAATAATAAAATAAAAATAAAATACAATAAATAAATGGACAAACATGTTTTTTAAATGAATATTAAAATATTTAAATTAATAAACATGAATTAAATATAAAAACAAAAAAATAAAAATAAAAATGTCTAAACATAAAATAAATAAATAAATAAAGTATTAAAATATTTATTTATTATTATTATTTATTATTATTTAAGTATTTAAAAATACAAACTGACTAAAAATAAAATAAATTAAATTAATAATAAAATTAATTTTAAAATTAGTATTAATAAAACATTTACGTAAATAAAAATTTATTTAAAATTAAAAAAACTTTAATTTAATTTTATATAAAAATTAAACTAAAATCTATTCATATCTATTCAAATTGCCAATTTTCAGCAATTTACATTGTCTATTGCATTCTCATAGCTCAAACAGTAGAGCAATGTGCTAGCAATGCCAAGGTCATGGAATCAATTACCAGAATTCCCAGGATGCAAGTCACTTTGGAAAAATGCCTGTCAAATGGATAAATGTAAATGTAAAATGAATGATTAATTAACTGATTAAATGTTTACAAACTCAAAACATCACAAATACAAAATTAACTAAACTATTGTCAATCATAGAATATTATTTTTATTTCAGCATGCACATTTGTCCTAAATTTATAATTTAGAAGCGATATTAAATGAACAACTGATTAATAATAACCCACACCCAAAATTAAAATGCGAAGGTAGTTAAAATCTCAGCCGAGTCTCAGATCTGCAACAGTCTGTTCCATCTGCTTTGCATTTTCAAATCAAATCCTCAAAAAAGAGGAAACATTTGTAGCTAAATATGCATGAAATGTAACAGTAATATTCGCAGTATTACAGTGAGAGGCTCTTGAAATCAATTAGACACGAGGAGCAGAGCGAGTTTTTGTGGACGCCGGCAGTGACATTTGATTCTGCAACATCATCAAGCAATCTGTCGAGCCAGAGAAGAAGCCATTAAAGTTCGTCAACACAGCCCTGACTAATAAGGAAGGAGCATTGGAATTATTTGCACCAGCCGTGCCAGGATTTCTCTTGGGTCCTTATTATTTTGTGCATTAAACTCTTCCATACAGCTGACAGAATTATGAGATCTAATTGAGCCCAACACACTGACCTCTTGAGTGGAGGATGAACTTGAAAACCACAGGATGTACTTCTCAAAACTTCTGGAAAGTTTCTACTCAATTCAGACGTCCTGGTACCTTTCTGTTGCTGTTTCGACTCAAGCTCATGATCTTCATTCATCATAGGACGCATCTGCTGGAACCGAAGAGGCCGTTTACTCGCAGCACAGATGTGCTGTCGCATTTTAAGAGGCGCATGAAATTCAGCTGCCAGAGAAAGCAAACGCCACCGAAGCGGATTTGCAGTGCTTACTGTCGCCTCGCGTAAGCGTCGGCTGTCACATGTAAAGCACAGACTACACGCCGCTAATTGGAGAGCTTCTCCAGAGGGATCTGAAAAACACATAGTGAGGTTTGTCGAGGATTTCCTTGTCAAGCCGAGCGAAGAGAAACTCACAACGGCACGGTGCGAATGCGGCATATTTCTTCTCTGCAGTCCGTCAGAACACATGCAGGCATTAGAATAACGGTCAAACATGCAACGCTACACTGTTCTTCATACAAAACCCTTCATAAACTAAAAAGAGACAGACATGTGTTGTGATTGTTGATCTAATGAACTGCAACAGATGCATCTCCAAAACATCTGGACAAACATTAAAAGACACATTAATATTTGGGTGATTCATGTTTAAGTTACGCTGCATCTCATGGAAATCCAAGCATACTCTACGCAAGTATGTGAAGCCAAACACTTCTGTCTATGCAAGCTCTATTCCATGCATCACTGCATTTTGAAGTTGCACTTCAACATACATTAGCATAAACTGTCTTTTTTTACAATCAGTTTTCTATTTCAGGTGAACTACTGTCATGCAGCTTGAAGAGAATCTTGCAGAGAAATGCAATTAAAGGATTAGTTCACTTCAGAATTCAAATTTCCTGATAATTTACTCACCCTCATGTCATCCAAGATGTTCATGTCTTTCTTTCTTCAGTCGAAAAGAAATGAAGGTTTTTGAGGAAAACATTCCAGGATTTTTCTCCATATAGTGGACTTCAGCTGTTACCAACGAGTTGAAGGTCCAAATGTCAGTTTCAGTGCAGATTCAAAGAGCTCTACATGATTCCAGACGAGGAATAAGGGTCTTATCTAGAGAAACCTTCGCTCATTTAAAAAAAACGTTTTAATCACAAATGCTCATCTTGCATTAGCCCTGCGACGCGCCACACATTATGTAATCATGTTGGAATCCCTTATTCCTCGCCTGGGATCATGTAGAGCTCTTTGAATCTGCAATGAAACTGACTAAAGGTCCAAATCTTTAACCCGTTGAACCCCACTGAAGTCCACTATATGGAGAAAAATCCTGGAATGTTTTCCTCAAAAACCTTCATTTCTTTTCAACTGAAGAAAGAAAGAAAAACATCTTAGATGACATGTGGGTGAGTAAATTATCTGGAAATTTTAATTCTGAAGTGAACTAATTGTTTAACACTCTGGAGTCAGGAAATGCGCCGGCGCGTTTTGCTGGATTTTTTTCACATAGCAGCAAAATCAACTTAAAATACATTTTAAGTTCATTTTTTGTCATAGAGATAGAAGTAATACATCAATTAAAACTATAGAATGTCTTCTTTTATTTGTGTACACTCAAGAGTAAAAACAAAATGTTGTGTTTTTTTGCAAAATAAAGAAAACTAACATAATGTGTGATCTGTCATCTCCCTCTGAACGAAGTCCAATCTGATAGTCCTCAGAAAATGAACTGTAACTTAGTGAATACTAATCACAAAAAAAAAAAAAAGAGACATAATGTCTAAATAAACATTGAAATGTCAGGTTTTAAATCATGTAAGTCAAACCCACGGAGTGCGCGCCTATCCGGAAAAATGCATCAAGCTTGGTCAGTTTCATGTAAGCTACTTTTCATCATTATGAGATGCGGTGAAGAATAATTCTAAAAGGATTTACCTCAGTGGAAGAGCTGGTTTCACTTTCATTTCGAGGATCAACTATATTAAGCCAATGACTGTGAAAGGTAAGTTTTTTTATTCTTTACTTCTTTATTCTAATTGTGATATAGTGTCTGTGAATATAAAACTGCAAAAAGACTGTTTAAATATGAATCCTGCAAGTTTTGTGTGTCTCAGTGTGAATTAATGGGGCAGATCGACTTACATTAGTAAATTGCCATGGCTATTCCCAAACTATATTGTTATACTGAGATGAGTGAAATCGACTGAAATACGTAATAAACACTGAAATAAAATGTGTTAGCAATTTATTAAACTGCACATTAACATTTAGGCTCTATAATATAAAAAATATAATAAATGAAATGGCATAGAGGTAATATGAATGTTTAGACGCTTTGCATCACAGAAATCGATTATATTTTAAAGTATATTAAAATAGCAAACCTTATTGTAATAATATTTCACAGTATTGCTGTTTTTTTTCTGTATTTTTCATCAAATAAATGCAGGCTTGATGAGCATGAGACTTCTTTCAAAAACATAAACAGTAATGCATCAAATCTTTTGACTGGTAATGTAATTTAAAATATAGGCCTATACAAAATGATGTGCAATAATGTGTGCATGCATAAGATCACAAAAATCATGTTTTCTGTTAAGAGTAGATATTATATTAACATTAATACAATCGCTGATATGATCCTGTTATCAGCATGCTCACAGAGGGTTTATTTCTTTTATCTCACAGATTTGAGAATCATAGTGACCAGATATTGGTCTGCATGCATATGATACTGAGATCTCTGACTGGAAGCAGTAAAGTTTTTTTTTTTTTCTTCTTTTTTTCCCCTCCATTGCAGAAACACCAAATGCCAGGTATAAGATGTTCACATATGTCTTTGATATGTCTTTTTTTTAAGGGATGGCATCAAGTTTTGCTTCAGAATGTCACAGTACATGTTGGAATCCATGTTTCCCTCAATGAAGCAGAGCTCCCCAGTCCCAGTAGCACTCATGCAGTAGCAGACCATGATGCTACCACCACCATGCTTGACTGTAGGCAAGACACAATCTTCTTGGTACTCCTCACCAGGGCATCGTCACACATGTTTGACACCATCTGAGCCAAACAAGTTTATCTTAGTCTCATCAGACCACAGGACATGGTTTCAGTAATTCATGCTCTTCAGCAAACTGCTTGCAGGCTTTCTTGTGAGCCAGCTTCAGGAGAGGCTTCCTTCTGGGACGGCGGCCATGTGTGCGGCGTATGGTCTGAGCACCGACAAGCTGACCTTCCGCTTCTGCTACCTCTAAAGCAATGCTAGCAGCACTCATGCATCTGTTTTTTGAAACCAGCTTCTGCACCTGACGCACAGCGCGAGGACTCGACTTCTTTGATTCAACTTCTCTGGCCTGTTCAGAGTGGAACCCGTCTCGGAAAACCTCTCTCTATGACCCTGGCCACTGTGCTGTAACTCAGTTTCATGGTGTTACTGATCTTCTTATAGCCTAGGCCATCTTTGTGGAGAGCAACAATTCTAATTCTCAAATCCTCAGAGAGGTCTTTGCCATGAGGTGCCATGTTGAACATCCAGTGATCAGTATGAGAGAACTGTACTCAAAGCACCAAATTTTAAAGGTGCCCTAGAACTTTTTTTTAAAAGACGTAATATGAGTCTAAGGTGTCCCCTGAATGTGTCTGTGAAGTTTCAGCTCAAAATACCCCATAGATTTTTTTTTTTTTATTCATTTTTTAACTGCCTATTTTGGGGCATAATTAGAAATGAGCCGATTCAGGGTGTGTGGCCCTTTAAATCTCGTGCTCCACACCCCAAGAGCTCGCGCTTGCCTTAAACAACATTAAAAAAAAGTTCAAACAGCTAACATAACCCTCAAAATGGATAATTTAGAAAGACAATTTACAAATATGATATCATGGATCATGTCAGTTATTATTGCTCCATCTGCCATTTTTCGCTGTTGTTCTTGTTTGCTTACCTAGTCTGATGATTCAGCTGTGCACAGATCCAGACGTTAATACTGGCTGCCCTTGTCTAATGCCTCAATCATGGGCTGGCATATGCAAATATTGGGGGCGTACATCCCGACTGTTACGTAACAGTCGGTGTTATGTTGAGATTCGCCTGTTCTTCGGAGGTCTTTTAACAAATGAGATTTACACAAGAAGGAGGAAACAATGGAGTTTGAGAGTCGCACCATGCCGTTCGAGACTGTATGTCTTTTCCATGTACTGAACTCTTGTTATTCAACTATGCCGAGGTAAATTCAATTTTTGATTCTAGGGCACCTTTAAATGTTCTAATACAAGAGCCACACGTTTTTATGGTCATGTCAAGCAGACAAAAACATGAACATGATGAACAGGACATGTGGCTTTGCATGGTTAAACAACATATCACTTAGGGTGTACTCACTTTTGTTGCCAGCTATTTTGAAAATAATGGCTGTATTTTGAGTTATTTTCAGATGACAGTAAATCTAAACTCCTATACAAGTAGCACATGGACTACTCTAAAATATATCCAAGTTTCATTTCTATAGTATTGTCCTTTGAGAAGATATACTAAAATGGTTGCTGAAATGTGAGTGGGTGTATTCACTTTTGTGAGATACTGTATATAGTAATATTTTAAATAATCTTCAAACAAAAAAATGATATATGTCTTTTGTCATTGCATTCTTTCTTAGTTCACTCAGTCACATTCCTGAACTAATGGCTCATTATGTGGCTCATTAGGGGCAGGTTCTTAATCTCTTCAGGTGTGAATCACAGCATTATTCATGGAGATTCACGGCTCTTCGCATATGGGCTCCCTAAACAAAAAGTGTCTGAGAAATTTAAAATCAATATATTGTGTCCAAGTAGGCAGGATCATTTCCACATCATTTTGAAACAAAAACTCTAGACTAAAATATACAAATTCCCAAAAGTCTTACATTATTATGCATTTTGAGGCCTTATTTCAGTGACTTATAAGTAATAAAACGGCATATACGTAATACTCTCAAAAATACAAACATGTACATACTTGTTGCTCACATATTATTGGCCCTCCAGCCCCTCAAATCAGCCTCAGAATCCAGAGGGTTAAAGGGACTGTATGTAGAATTCAGAAAACCTTGTTATTAGCGACACCGGTGGCCGTTAAGTGAACTGCAGCAACAACTTACTGCTCGTGCTCACATTACGTATGTGATTCAAGGCCCGATGTACTCACAGCAAAGTTTTTTTTTCATTCCTCTTCACTTACAAGTAAAAAGAAGCTGTAAATACCTTTGCAGTGATATACTGTTAAAGGGATAGTTCATCCAAAATGGTTTCAAAATGGTTGGGTCAAAGTTCACTCCTCCGCCGGAATCGACTCACGTACGGAAGCCAGTGATTCTAGTTTATAAAGTTATAAATATGTTTTTTTTTTTTTTTTTTACAAAAACGCATCGCTTCACTTCAGAAGGCCTTTATTAACCCCCTGGGATTCATGGGATCATTTTCATTTTTGGGTGAACTAACCCTTTAATGAACATCCCGACGCCGTCCACACTGCTGAGAGTGACGTTTTGATGAATATGTAAATATGCGCTGCAACATCTGGACAAACAAAGGCCCACTGATTTTTATGGGTTGCTGTTTTTCATTACACTGTTTATACAAGTAAATAGCTGTTAATGGCTCTATAACGGACAGTAGCATTAACTGCCTTCGATCTTCAGTTTTTGTGTGTTTGCAAAGCGTTGGCCTATTGTGTCTGTTTTTATACACTTGTGTAAAAAATGTTTATGGCCCAAGAAAATCTAGCTGTCTGGAGAACAAACCTCTAATCAACCACTAATTGAAATTCTTCATCACCCTTAGTGGAATCCCAAAGGACAACGTATCACATCAGCAGATATTTGTTCATTCTTTATGTGAAAAAGCACTTGCCACACTAGAGGTCCAGCATTAAGCCCGTCTCAAACATCCAAGAGAAACACATCTGGATAATCTGAGATCATGCTCACAAATGCAGAATGAATTGATCAATTTCTCTGAAGGCTAATGTGCACCAAAGCTCATGGAGTGTTAATGCTGCTCTTTAAAACACTCATCCATCTCTCAGTGATGTGAATCCTTCCCATCATCCTAAATGAGAACTGGACAATCAAGGCCTAAATATCATTTGACAGTGGTAGTAAGTAGCCATGTATGGTTTTACCTGTGGTTACCAAGTCTCACTGTGATGATATTTTCATTTATGCCTAATAATTAATAAAATAATTTTTACCAATAAAAAAAAGTGTTAAATGAACGTAAAGAGTTGTGAGAAAATAGGATGTGTGTCAGGTCTTAAAGTGACAGCAGCCTAATAAACCTGCTGCTGTCTGTCATTAATATTAATCAAAGAACAAAAGACAAAGAGAAAATCACTCACTGCTCTAGACTGAATAACTTTTGTAGCTTTAATAAGGATTAATCTATATTCAATTTATAATTTATGCAGTGGAGACTTGAAGTGTTTGATTATTCAAATTTTCTATATAGGCAGTTAGACCTGCCTGAAAATCTTAAAGCACTGTTTACAAGGTTACATCAAAAACAACACCTTTATTATATTTCAGTTGCTTTCAATTATACTGTAATGTTGAATGGCCAAAATTAATAGCTGAAATTGAGAAGAAAAAAAATCACTTTAATAGATGTTTTGTATTGATTTACCATCTAACGAAGTTATCATAGTTGGTTAAATTTAAGTCTTTGTGCCACCTACAGGTCTTTTGGGTGAAGTGTAGGTTGGTAAATAATCGTGATTATAATTTTGAGGAAACTGTGGCACTGGCTGTCGTGTTGATGATGTCTTCACAATGGATGATCTAGTTGACTCGATCTCTGCTGATACAGGGCTGCGTTGTGGTTATCATTATTTTGGAGATTCAATGTGAAAGTACTACAATATAAAAATAATTAAAATCAAACCTAACCTTTTTTTTTTATAGGTTTTTATATAGGTAATGCAGTGCCAAATATACACCAGCCGTTTTTCATCCCGGCTACAAGAGTTTTGACACTGTGAATTAGTAGGAAAATCTCCTTTAATATGCTCTAAAAGAGCGCTACGGTCTTCATTCATATCAAAACTGGATATTTTCAGATTAAGATCTCGCCTTAGGACCAACTATCCATTCATTTAAACAAGATTGCAACTCACTGAACCCGAAGAAGTCGTGATCCTGAACTCCCGTTGACTTCCCCACATGAATGCGCCATATACAATGATTATAAAATCTTTCACACTGCCTCATAAAACTGTCACACTGTCGTCTGATGGTACATACTATGCACAACATGAAGAGCTTAGGGGGGTTTGAGCCGGTCGGTGACTATTCTGGATGGACAGTGGCAGATAATCAGTGCCGTATTTCCTGCGCATTACAGACTGAAGGTCTCCTGCAAAGCCACGTGGATGAATCTGGGAGCTTTGCATGTTGCCCTTTCTGTATCTCAGCATTGCAGTGATTGAAATTGTTTCTGACAGCTTCGTTCCTTTGTATTATTTATAAATGTCTGGTTAAGGGTACAAAATAATACAGCTCGCGGGCTCAGGGCTGCTTTCTGACCCTCTGCTTTTCAGAAAACTGGAAAAAATGCACCAAGTGTTTTGCTTCCAAAAACCTTGAATAGACATTTACTACAACCCTGAGATAAAATAAACATGATGGATTTAGTGGAAAACGTTTTAAATGACCAAATCACAGGGTCCTCTACTAAGTAATAGCTACAAAAAATAATAATTAAAAAATATACTTTTCATAAAATTCTTATTTCATAATAACCTTTTAATTCAATTCAATGCAGCAACTTATAAAATGATGGAATTATGAATGAATCACACAGAATTGCCAGTGTTTCATGAATAAGACCAATTCTGTGCAATTTTCTGAAATATAGTCAACATGAAAAGTACTTGCAGTTCTTAATAAAAGAGGGTATTCAATCAAAAAAATGTTGACATGAAAAGATGAAAAATCTGCTGTAAAAGAGTCTAAACCAATCGTTCAAGTTGTGAAGGCGCAGACACAATCACTCCATGAGAAAAACTATGACCTTGATTTAGCTAGTTATGTGTTGGAAAGAAATGTCATAAATTACACATTTGAACATAAAGACCTATAGAAGACATGTATAAACAATATATTTCCAGTGCAGGTGATTTCTTGTAGCTCAAACAGTAAAGCATGGTCTATGCAACGTCAATGTCATGGGTTCGATTCTCTGGGAATGCATGAACCGAAAGTGTTCAATGCAATGGATAGTAGTGAACTCGCAACCCGAGTCAGTGCAGTAGTGAACTCGGAACCCGAGTCTGCGCAGTAGTGAACTCGCAACCCGAGTCAGTGCAGTAGTGAACTTGGAACCAGAGTGCGCAGTAGTGAACTCAGAACCTAAGTCAGTGCAGTAGTGAACTCAAAACCCGAGTCTGTGCAGTAGTGAACTCGGAACCCGAGTCAGTGCAGTAGTGAACTCAAAACCCGAGTCTGTGCAGTAGTGAACTCGGAACCCGAGTCTGCGCAGTAGTGAACTCGCAACCCGAGTCAGTGCAGTAGTGAACTTGGAACCAGAGTGCGCAGTAGTGAACTCGGAACCTAAGTCAGTGCAGTAGTGAACTCAAAACCCGAGTCTGTGCAGTAGTGAACTCGGAACCCGAGTCTGCGCAGTAGTGAACTCGCAACCCGAGTCAGTGCAGTAGTGAACTTGGAACCAGAGTGCGCAGTAGTGAACTCGGAACCTAAGTCAGTGCAGTAGTGAACTCAAAACCCGAGTCTGGGCAATAGTGAACTCAGAACCTGAGTCAGTGCAGTAGTGAACTCAAAACCCGAGTCTGGGCAATATTGAACTCAGAACCAGAGTCTGCGCAATAGTGAACTCGGAACCCGAGTCAGTGCAGTAGTGAACTTGAAACCCGAGTCTGGGCAATATTGAACTCAGAACCCGAGTCTGCGCAATAGTGAACTCGGAACCCGAGTCAGTGCAGTAGTGAACTCGCAACCCGAGTCAGTGCAGTAGTGAACTCGGAACCCGAGTCTGCGCAGTAGTGAACTCGCAACCCGAGTCAGTGCAGTAGTGAACTCAAAACCCGAGTCTGTGCAGTAGTGAACTCGGAACCCGAGTCAGTGCAGTAGTGAACTCGGAACCCGAGTCTGCGCAGTAGTGAACTCGCAACCCGAGTCAGTGCAGTAGTGAACTTGGAACCAGAGTGCGCAGTAGTGAACTCGGAACCTAAGTCAGTGCAGTAGTGAACTCAAAAC
Source organism: Chanodichthys erythropterus (assembly GCF_024489055.1). Taxonomy (NCBI): domain Eukaryota; kingdom Metazoa; phylum Chordata; class Actinopteri; order Cypriniformes; family Xenocyprididae; genus Chanodichthys; species Chanodichthys erythropterus. Next base: position 36,801,711 of record NC_090238.1, on the reverse strand, counting down.
CCGAGTCTGTGCAGTAGTGAACTCGGAACCCGAGTCTGCGCAGTAGTGAACTCGCAACCCGAGTCAGTGCAGTAGTGAACTTGGAACCAGAGTGCGCAGTAGTGAACTCGGAACCTAAGTCAGTGCAGTAGTGAACTCAAAACCCGAGTCTGGGCAATAGTGAACTCAGAACCCGAGTCAGTGCAGTAGTGAACTCAAAACCCGAGTCTGGGCAATATTGAACTCAGAACCCGAGTCTGCGCAATAGTGAACTCGGAACCCGAGTCTGCGCAGTAGTGAACTCAAAACCCGAGTCAGTGCAGTAGTGAACTCAAAACCCGAGTCTGGGCAATATTGAACTCAGAACCCGAGTCTGCGCAATAGTGAACTCGGAACCCGAGTCTGTGCAGTAGTGAACTCGCAACCCGAGTCAGTGCAGTAGTGAACTCAAAACCCGAGTCTGTGCAGTAGTGAACTCAGAACCCGAGTCTGCGCAATAGTGAACTCAGAACCCGAGTCAGTGCAGTAGTGAACTCGGAACCCGAGTCAGTGCAGTAGTGAACTCAAAACCCGAGTCTGGGCAATATTGAACTCAGAACCCGAGTCTGCGCAATAGTGAACTCAGAACCCGAGTCAGTGCAGTAGTGAACTCGGAACCCGAGTCTGCGCAGTAGTGAACTCGCAACCCGAGTCAGTGCAGTAGTGAACTTGGAACCAGAGTGCGCAGTAGTGAACTCGGAACCTAAGTCAGTGCAGTAGTGAACTCAAAACCCGAGTCTGGGCAATAGTGAACTCAGAACCCGAGTCAGTGCAGTAGTGAACTCAAAACCCGAGTCTGGGCAATATTGAACTCAGAACCCGAGTCTGCGCAATAGTGAACTCGGAACCCGAGTCTGCGCAGTAGTGAACTCAAAACCCGAGTCAGTGCAGTAGTGAACTCAAAACCCGAGTCTGGGCAATATTGAACTCAGAACCCGAGTCTGCGCAATAGTGAACTCGGAACCCGAGTCTGTGCAGTAGTGAACTCGCAACCCGAGTCAGTGCAGTAGTGAACTCAAAACCCGAGTCTGTGCAGTAGTGAACTCAGAACCCGAGTCTGCGCAATAGTGAACTCAGAACCCGAGTCAGTGCAGTAGTGAACTCGGAACCCGAGTCAGTGCAGTAGTGAACTCAAAACCCGAGTCTGGGCAATATTGAACTCAGAACCCGAGTCTGCGCAATAGTGAACTCAGAACCCGAGTCAGTGCAGTAGTGAACTCGGAACCCGAGTCAGTGCAGTAGTGAACTCAAAACCCGAGTCTGGGCAATATTGAACTCAGAACCCGAGTCTGCGCAATAGTGAACTCGGAACCCGAGTCAGTGCAGTAGTGAACTCAAAACCCGAGTCTGGGCAATATTGAACTCAGAACCCGAGTCTGCGCAATAGTGAACTCGGAACCCGAGTCAGTGCAGTAGTGAACTCGGAACCCGAGTCAGTGCAGTAGTGAACTCGGAACCCGAGTCAGTGCAGTAGTGAACTCGGAACCCGAGTCAGTGCAGTAGTGAACTCAAAACCCGAGTCTGCGCAGTAGTGAACTCGGAACCCGAGTCAGTGCAGTAGTGAACTCGGAACCCGAGTCAGTGCAGTAGTGAACTCGGAACCCGAGTCAGTGCAGTAATGAACTCGGAACCCGAGTCACTGCAGTAGTGAACTCAAAACCCGAGTCTGGGCAATATTGAACTCAGAACCCGAGTCTGCGCAGTAGTGAACTCGGAACCCGAGTCAGTGCAGTAGTGAACTCGGAACCCGAGTCAGTGCAGTAGTGAACTCGGAACCCGAGTCAGTGCAGTAGTGAACTCGGAACCCGAGTCAGTGCAGTAGTGAACTCAAAACCCGAGTCTGCGCAGTAGTGAACTCGGAACCCGAGTCACTGCAGTAGTGAACTCGGAACCCGAGTCTGCGCAGTAGTGAACTCGGAACCCGAGTCAGTGCAGTAGTGAACTCGGAACCCGAGTCAGTGCAGTAGTGAACTCGGAACCCGAGTCAGTGCAGTAGTGAACTCAAAACCCGAGTCTGCGCAGTAGTGAACTCAAAACCCGAGTCTGCGCAGTAGTGAACTCGGAACCCGAGTCAGTGCAGTAGTGAACTCGGAACCCGAGTCAGTGCAGTAGTGAACTCGGAACCCGAGTCAGTGCAGTAATGAACTCGGAACCCGAGTCTGCGCAGTAGTGAACTCGGAACCTGAGTCAGTGCAGTAGTGAACTCAAAACCCGAGTCTGTGCAGTAGTGAACTCGGAACCTGAGTCAGTGCAGTAGTGAACTCAAAACCCGAGTCTGTGCAGTAGTGAACTCAAAACCCGAGTCTGTGCAGTAGTGAACTCGGAACCCGAGTCAGTGCAGTAGTGAACTCAAAACCAGAGTCAGTGCAGTAGTGAACTCGGAACCCGAGTCAGTGCAGTAGTGAACTCGGAACCCGAGTCAGTGCAGTAGTGAACTCGGAACCCGAGTCAGTGCAGTAGTGAACTCAAAACCCGAGTCTGTGCAGTAGTGAACTCGGAACCCGAGTCAGTGCAGTAGTGAACTCGGAACCCGAGTCAGTGCAGTAGTGAACTCGGAACCCGAGTCTGTGCAGTAATGAACTCGGAACCAGAGTCAGTGCAGTAGTGAACTCGGAACCCGAGTCAGTGCAGTAGTGAACTCGGAACCCGAGTCAGTGCAGTAGTGAACTCAAAACCCGAGTCTGTGCAGTAGTGAACTCGGAACCCGAGTCAGTGCAGTAGTGAACTCAAAACCAGAGTCAGTGCAGTAGTGAACTCGGAACCCGAGTCAGTGCAGTAGTGAACTCGGAACCCGAGTCAGTGCAGTAGTGAACTCAAAACCCGAGTCTGCGCAGTAGTGAACTCGGAACCCGAGTCAGTGCAGTAGTGAACTCAAAACCCGAGTCTGCGCAGTAGTGAACTTGGAACAGGAGTTTTTGAAGCAGTGAAATCGGAACCCGAGTCTGTGAAGTAGTGAGCGTAGTGATCCTTAATATCACAATCCACACTCCCGCAGAGTCAATCGCAAGCAGATCAGTTAGTACAGTTTACTGCAGAACAACCCGTTATGTTGGTGTGGAAAATGTAGAAATTAAAGTTATAGATCCAATTGCCTCCCGAAGATCCCGACAAAAGTCTGCTGGCACCTCAGCTGTCAATCTTGACATCACACTGCATTTTCACAGCATAAAAATAACTAACTAAAACCAAACTTATTTTAAAAAAAAAATTATACACTTGAACTTACATCAGCGTGATAAAAACTACATAAAAAGACTGTCTTTGGAAAAGATATATTTGAAGTGTAATTTAATTGTTTAGTTTGTCTCACATCCCATTAGATTACATGGAGAGGGTGGGGTTTATGACCTATACTGAGACCAGCCACCTGGGGGTGATCACCTTGGCTTTACTTTTCAGGACTTGTGCAGTACACGATGAGCGATGCAGCAATTCAATCTGATACCTGCAACCAGGATTGCCAGGTTTTCACAACAAAACCCGCCCAATTGCTTCTCAAAACTAGCCCAAATCTAGCCCAATCACGTTTCAGGGGAGGTCCCATGGTAAAAACTGCGTTCCGGGGGGAAAAATCTGGGTTACCTGGTAAAATTTGCATCCCAGCTAAATATCATGTTATTTGGGGTCGCTTCAACCCGCGGATATTAAAAACCTCTGCAACAGTGTAAAAGTAGCCCAATTCTGCGGGAAAATCACAGACTTGGCAACACTGCCTGCAATACATATTTATTTGCCAGCAAACCGCCAAAATAAAAGCTCTAAGCAGGTTTATTATAGTTGATTAAAACTAAAACCATAAAAAAATGTTACTTACAAAAAAATAAAACTTATTTATTTCTCTTTTTATTTTAAAATGAATAAAACTATTCATAGACATAAAAAATACAAAAACTAACAACAACACACAACAAAACTTCTTTAATTACAAAATTACTAAAATGAAAATGGAAAATATAAAAAATTGAAATTTGAAATCAATAAAAACTATAATAGTGACACTAAAATATCACTAGCTCGATGGTTTAATGTTTGAAAATTAGAAGAAATGTCAGAAATTAAGACAATATTATTGTAATTTCTAGCTGTATTATAAAATATAATTATATTTATTAAATACTATTTTTTTTACAATAGTATTATTACAATATATTTGGAATATATATTACAACATACTTTGTTTATTATTTTTATTTAATAAAAATAAACGATTCTTATTTTATAGCCATATTGAATTGACCAAAAAACAGACAAACAAACAAATGTGGCCTCAAAAAATAAATAAATAAATAAATAAATAATAAAAATAAAAAACCGCTATTCACTTTATGGTGAACATCCAAATTAGTTTCCCCCAAATTGTTCAGCCCTAAAAGGATGGTTCACACACAAACAAAAGTCTTCAGAGTAAAAAGTAATTTTTCAGCTTTCAGCTATTTTCAACTATAATTCCCAACAAAATCACCCCAATCATTCTAGAATTCAATTCAATAGACTGCATATTGCAGAAAAACAAAATACCGCAATGAGTTTTCTCCAATATTGTGCAGCCCGACTACAAAGGTCAAACTCATCACGTCACCCATCGTGAGCTGTGATTTCGGTGTGAATTTCATGTGAAAGTGAGCATCACGCTGGTCTACTCCCTCTATGAGCGCTTTCAGTGAGTGACGCTCACAAAGAAATACATCACAGACCGTCTCATTCATGTCGTGCCTTTCAAGGACACGAAAAGGCCATTTGAAATAATCGCCCTTGGAATTAAGATCAAACGGACACGTAGTAAATTTCGCTGTCAGAACTTGGCAGCATGTCATGATGGGCCATTTAAGCGTTTCCTATTAGGCTTTTTTGTGGCCTTTACTCCCTCAATTAGCCTCAAATAAAACGTTAGTGTTGTGTTAGATGAGGATTTTGATGTCTGGCATGGAATATGATTTGCAGTTTATCAGAGAGCCACTAATCTGCTCCACTAAGCCAAAGTTTAAGCGAATCACCACTGATTAAACACCGCAGAGAGACCAACACGCTGCTGGCAGAGCGCTAAACCGGCATAATGCTCATGAGCCATAAATAAACATCCCGTAGTAATGCACACTTGCATGCTAGAGATTCGTTCGAGGGTCGCCGAAACTTTGAGATCCGTAATGTGACGCTCTGCATTTGACCCCGGGTGGTATTTAAGACGACTTAAATGTGAGTAACGCAAGTCTCTGGAGCTGCTGAGACTTAAATCCCCTTCATCCCATGAACTTATGTTAGCATATACTTCATAATAGCTGCCCTGCAGGAGTTCATGGCGACACCAGAGATGAGCTAGACCTTTGTATAGTGGAGGTAATTTAACGGCTCAATGAGGAGAGGTCTCACAGAAAAGCATCTTCAGAGAAATTTAATTAAAGCAGTAATAACATTTGAAACGCACAAATCAGACACAGACGCGCTTCTGTCTCGCATGCATTGCATTGCAGTGCTGACAGATGCAGAAATCAATGGTTCGCTTGTCATATACCGCTTTTTAATCTCTTGAAGAGGCATTTTAAAGCCATAATACTGATTGACAGGATATATAGTTTAAATTAAAAGACGCATTCTTGTTGCGTAATGCAAAAAGTGTACAGCATTGCTTCATTCGTATTACTGTAATGCATTAATGAAAATCATCCTGTCTAGACAATAATTCTTTTAAATTCAGTACTACAAATACTGCTATTTGATATTGTGCCTGAAAAGGATTTTTATTTATGTATTACAGCTATAAGAATAAAGCAACAAAACACTTTAAAATGGCATCTAAACAAAAAAACTAAAAAAATCGAAACCAAAACAAGTCCAAAGTAGTGTATTTTAGACAGTACAAAAACAAACATAATATTTTCTGCTCAATTAGATCTTAATAACGAGACATGTAGTTAAAACTACTTCTTTTCTCATAATAACGAGATGATATAACATTTTTCTTGTTAAGACAACATTTCCTCGTAATGAGATGTCGTTAAAACAACAAATTTTGAACATGACGTGTACGAAATATGCCTTTATCTGATCTATAATAGAGAATGTATCCTTTATCAGACATAGAAAAGCAAAAGCAAATATAGCGTAAAATACCTTTTGATGCCTGTATCAATGGCAGTGCCCACAGCACGAGATTGTTGTGATGTGGTGTACAGTTCATCACAGATACTTCCAGCTCCAATCTAAACCCAACTTTCTCAAACTTATAAGGTAGAAAATTTTCCAATGACCTCTAGCCTATAACCGTGATTAAACCCAAAGTCAGTGTGGGTGGGAGTAATGAACACAATATCATTTTTTTATTGCCGTATATCCCCAATTTTAAATATGTATTTTTTAATAATAAAACACAATTTTATAATTTAGCCTATACCATATTTTCTGGAAAATAAGTCGCACCTGATTGTTGCATGCACCAGGTCAGACTTAAGCTTTTGAGAGAAAAACCCTCAGATAATGTTGCATAAAAAATGATATAGCTAAAATACCAGCAAAAATAATTTTAACGCTATTCAATACGAAAAAACAAAAAAATGAATCCCGCACACTATAAACTTGCAAAAACAATAAACTGATGAAGATCTTACGATCGAAACGTTGCTAATAAAGTGTCTTTTTTATTGTTTTGCAAGTTGATAATGTGCGGGATACATTTTTTTGTTTTTTCATATTTTGACTATACCGGTCTTCTTTCCTACGCACCTATCTATCACCTACAGGTGTGCGACGTTAATTATTCAACGCTATTCAATACAAAACAAGAATGAAAAATATAAGTATACAAAAAAAATAAATTATAGTGGCATTCATTACAAACAATATTTCTTTTAAAGCTTAAACAAATTTATTAAAAGCGAAACTGAAACTGGCGTTGAGAATAATATCTCACGCAGCATTACATTTACCTCAGGCAAGTCATTTAGTCTCTACTGCATGTTAGTTCACTAGAGAAATCAACTCTACTAGCCTATATATTCATTATATTTACTTTACCTGTTAGTAATGTCTTAATTATTTAATATTCAAATAAATGTGTCTTGAAAACAAGGTATGACAGTAACCGTGTATATGAGTAGAAAAATAATAGAATTTTATTAAATATATATTTTTTATTTAGTGTTGATTATTTTATCTAAAAATAAATAGCAACAGAATGTAATAGTTTGGGCTCGTTTGTTAATTGTAACCTTTAATATTAAAGTAACGTGTAAGAAAGGGCTCCCTGGATATAGTTTACAACATTAGCTGAGATAATTTTATCCTTAAGAAAATGTTAATTGAATTTATTTAAAGAGACAAAAGTTGCGTCCCAAATGACGCACTATACACTATGCACTTCTACACTATGTACTTGTGCACTATGCACTCATCCATGTAGTGCGTGAATTGTATAAGGTTATTTTGTCATTTAACAACGGAGTCCGATCCTCCCTTCCCCTCCACTACGTAATTAAAGCTGCGACAGTTGAGTGCACAAAGTGTCCAACATTCCACACTTCGTTTTTTCCGTAAAATAAGTGCATCATCCGGGTATTTCAAGTGCACTTTTTCTTTTTGGAATTTTCTTTGTGAACGCACTACTGCACTATTTATACTTAAAAACGTCATAGAATAGTGCATAAGTACGCCAATTGGGACGCACCTATATCTGTTTAATAAACCACTGTTTAATAAAAAGAAGGAAAAGAAGCATTTTTATGTTTAGTTTTCTCCCCCCTGCTGTACTGAACCCGTATCGAACCATCATGTTTGTGTACTGTTACACAATATTAATTATTTGTTCCAGGTTTGGTAAAGTTTTGTAGGTTTGCTACAAGTACAACCCATTGATGTCAGTGTCAGTACTCACCCGTACTCTCTGCACCTCCATGAACACGGCTCTCTGAAACGCTTTCTCCCACAGCACCAGTTCTGAGCCCAGCTCAACGCTGTAGCAGAAGCTCTGGCCGTGACCCACGAGCACACTAAAGCAGAAGGGTTCACTGTCCCGCAGCTCACCATCCTGCTGGAGGCCCATATAAAACTTGGTCTGTATCCAGCAGTCTTCGGCTATCCATAGCTAGACAGAAAAATAGAGATCAGGATTAAAGGATTAGTTCACTTCAGAATGAATATTTCCTGATAATTTACTCACCTCTATGTCATCTAAGATGTTCATGTCTTTCTTTCTTCAGTCAAAAAGAAATGAAGGTCTTTGAGGAAAACATTCCAGGATTTTTCTCCATATAGTGGACTTCACTGGGGTTCAACGGGTTGAAGGTCCAAATGTCAGTTTCTGTGCTATTTCAGCCTTCTTTTATTTTTTATTTTTAGAAAATGTCCGATGGTTTCTCTAGACTCTTATTCCTCGTCTGGGATCATGTAGAGCTCTTTGAAGCTGCACTGAAACTGACATTTGGACCTTCAACCCGTTGAACCCCAGTGAAGTCCACTATATGGAGAAAAATCCTGGAATGTTTTCCTCAAAAACCTTCATTTCTTTTTGACTGAAGAAAGAAAGACATGAACATCTTGAATGACATGGGGGTGAGTAAATTAAACATTGATGTTTACTGAAAAATATAAATATATACACCATTCCATTCAAAGTTTAGAGCTGGTATGAAGTCTCTTCTGCTAATTTATATCCTGTGATCAAAGCTGAATTTTCAGCATCATTACTCCAGTCTTCAGTGTCACATGATCCTTCAGAAATCATTGTAATATGCTGATCTGCTGCTCAAGAAACATTTCTGAGTATTATCAATGTTGGAAACAGTTGTGCTGCCTCATATTTGTGTGGAAACGTGATTTTTATTTATTTATTTTTTTGAAGAAAGAAAGTTCAAAAGAACAACATTTATTTGAAATAAAATATTTTACTGTCACTTTTGATTAATTTCATGCACTTTTGCTGAACAAAAGTGGTCATTTCTTTTTTTCTTTTTTTTTAAATAAAAACTTACTGAGTCAAAACTTTCGTACGATTGTATATTATTGACATAAAATAAATTATTTGAACATTTGAAGTGGATCAAAAAAGTTTATCAAAGTTGTCCTAAGAAGAAGGTTTTAGTACAACTTTGATGAAAGGTTTTGATCCACTTCAAATGTTGACTACTGTATATATATATATATATATAAATGAAGAGTTTGGTTCCAAAACGCAATAAACGCCATTTTCAACAAACATGAGTTTCCGCCAAAATCAGTATTGTATCTGGTTGGTATTGAAAAGTCATTTATTAATTTTGTGCAAAATGCGATATCCATCGTGTTATTCTGTCATGTTTTCTCCCTTTCTTTCCAAAACATGACAAACGCCAGTCTGCTTTTTCTGCTGAACGCGGTATATCCGCTCAACCAATCACAGCGCTCCATTCCACACACTGTAAACATTGAAAGAGCCAATGTACTCGGCAAATGTGTTTATTTAACCATGCGGTGGCGCCAGATACTCTTTAATTGATAATGACAAATAATTCATTTATAACATTAACAAGATGACCCGTTGAATTCATTTCGTATTTTAGTAAAATGCCTGTATATAAGATAAATATTGACAAAGTTTACTTTGTTGTGTATTTTCAATTTGAAAAATACCTTTTATATTGATGGATTAATTGCATTTTGTGAAAAAAAAAAAAAAAATAAGTTTTTATAATAAACTTTTTAAAATCAAAATGTAGATTTGAATTTTTAATGTTTTTAAAACCAAAAGATGCTATGTGAAAGTTTTAAACAGAAAATAATGGTTTTCATCTTCATATTGATAAAGCCATCCATGTGTGTTCGTACCTTATGAACCTTAAAGAGAACCTCACAGAGGTGAAAACTAGCCTCTGCTTGAGCCCAGTCTGGCGCCATGACCTGATACAGACACACAGAAAGAAAACATGATGTTACATAACAACACATCCACAGTCAGCAGGCAATTAGCTGTTTACTTCAGTCTCCCTGCAGTAACCTGAGGTTAAGACACAATGGTGAGGTGTCTGGATCAACCCTTGTGTTTTTGCACTTACAATCTTTTAGGTCAAGATTGTTAACCAACAGTTAACACAAGCTACAGTCACACACTCAACTACACAAAGATGCGTCTGGTGTTGTTTATTTGCACATGAGATTCTACTGATTCACTGGTCAGTCACTTGTCTTGTTTTTTTGCCTTCAGAAATAGATTTCAACACTGCCATTTCCATTAAAATTCATGCGTATGAAAAAGTTTGAAGTAATTACCTCCTTATGACCTAAAGAGACATAACGCTTATTTAACAGTGTGTTCTCTCTGTGCACGCAGAGCTAAAGCGCCACAGACGTACATCTGAAACATAATGAGATGCTAATGAATTTGCTGAATGTCTCTCTTGGCTTTAAGGCTTGTTAAATGCTATGTTTCCTTACAATTCTCCCTTTATTAATTCAGTAATGCACAGTTAGTGAAATATCAGCACGGTGTTATTTTGGTCACAAAATTTATCAAAACCACTTACAATAACGTTAATGCACCAATAACAGAGTCACGTAAAGGACGACGGTGAATTGAAGCTAAATATCACACTGCATTAGGAAGCGCAGACACTAAAATAGCACACAAAATAGTGCCAACACAAAGTACAGGGCTGTATTTCATAACTGATGAAACCTGTGTCTTCAGGCTTAATGGCAAAGATACAGCATTTGTCACAAATAACGTGTGTGTGCGAGGCCACCGCAGTAATGGCTTTTCCTCGCCACAGTCCATTAGAAAGTAGTAGATTGATTATATATAATTAGAATGGATGTCCTGAGTCTGAGACCACCAAAGGACAGGTAATGTTGTCATATTTTAGAAGATAAGACACTGGGTGTGTTCAGAATAGGATCCTGCCATACTACATGTACTGTTTTTGCAGTATGTAGTTTTCAGCCTGATGTAGTTAATACATTTTTCACGTTATCCACATTGATGCCACATTTGTTCCCACAAATGCTAACTCCAGAGTTCATTTCTCTAGTGAACTAACATGCTGTGGACACTAAATGACTTGCCTGAGGTAAATGTAATGCTACATGAGATATTATTCTCACGAAAATGGAGCCTAATACAGTTGGATGACCCTAAAATTTAAGATATCAGGGCAAAAATGCCCCTGTATTAGTTTTTGTCTCATATTTATATCATGATATAGTAAAGCAATATCACATGAGTGCTGTTTTTGTCCTGAATAGCACAAGTGCAAATGTGATAATGTTTTTATACAACAGCTAAATAAATAAATAAGAATTTAATATTGTTATATTTTAGACAAAATATATTGTCTGTTTTTCCCAATTTTGCAGAAGAAAATATAAAGCCAGAGCAGAACTGTTTTGCTTCTTCGATCAAAACACATGAATGTTTAGTTTCTGAATGAAGCGTTTTAAGTGAATCAATTGGTCAATCAATAATTCAAAGACTTTTTCAATGATAAATTCAATAATAAAGAGAGCCATTTACTTCATTCTTGAATGGATCAGCAGTTTGAAAATTCTGTCATCATTTATTTACAATCATGGCCATTAAAGCCTAAATGTTTATGTGCAATAAATTCTATGTTGAATCAAATAATAATAATAAAAAAAAAAACATTCTAAAGCTATTTTTTTTTGTAATGTAAATTTTTGATGCTTTTCTTATTTAACACAATGACTTTAAATTATCTTTTGAAGGTAATTTATCGGACAAATTTGATATGTGATTAATTTGCGATTAATTAATCACCACATTGTGTAGTTAATTAGATTACAGACCTAATATATGCAGACATACATATATATACACACACAGTGCACAGCATAAATGAGTACACCCGCTCTGCAACTTCTGAAAGTCAGCAATTACTCATTTACTTAGAAGACATGTTCTTTAGAGATATAATGTTCCAGCAAGTCTGCTTAATCAATTACCAAAGAAGCATGTCAAAATTATTCAGGAAAATAAGGCGATAAAATGTTGTGTAGCAAAAATGAATACACCCTTCTACAAGTTACTAAATAAAAAAGTGTAAGTTTAAGGCAATGTTTGATCAACAGGTAAGATGTTGAACAAAAACATTTACAGAGAAGTAAGTTCTTGACAATTAAAAGTGTTATATAGCCCACTGAATCATTCTCACACTTAATGCGGACAACAATGGAAGCACTTGGGAGAGAACTGTCAGGAGACTTATTTCTTAACACAAAAGAGGACCGTGGTATAATACCAAATCATTGTTTTAAGTGTGAAAATATAGCAAAAGTAACACAGAAATTCAAAAACAATGAACTGAAATAATCAGTCCTTCATTTTAAGCTTTCATTTAGGGATGAGGGATTTTTTTGCTAGACAATGAGCAGGAGAAATACCAAGCGAGTGTCTCAGAGCCAGCAAAAAATATGAAAAGAGTGACTGTTCATCTCACAGAGTAAGATGCAACCTGCAAAATGACATGCATGGTTGATGTTCTCACTGGAACTACCTACTGTAGCCAAAGCACAATACAAATCCAAAGCCTATATTTACAAAATATACATTCTGGGAGTCAATACTCTGGTCTGATGAGACCAAATCAATAATTTTGGATCTAACAGTTGCAAAGTACAGTCAGAAGTGCCTGGTTCCCACAGTAAAGTTCAGCGGTAGTAAAGCTCTTATATAGGGATGTATGAGTGCTGAAGGTGTGAGGGAGGTGTGTGGGAATTCATGACAGCATTGATAAAGCACCACTGTGTGATTTAATACACAAACTTGAAACAGAAGATGTCACCCTTTCCTCATTCCCTGCATTGTTTGGCTTTTTTTTTTAACATGACAATGAGGATATGCATTCTCCCAAGGTGAAAAACCTTCTGTATTGCACTCAATCTTAACACTCTTGAGCACCTGTGGATGATTCTGTAGAGACGAGTTGAGCAACACTCCCCATTAAAGATCAGGGCATTTTAGGAGCTCATCATCCAGGAGTTAAACAGGATAGATGTGACAATCTGTCATGAACTTGTTCACTCCGTTCCAAGAAGGGTCAGAGCAGTATGTTCAAAATTATGGAGGAAATACTAAGTACTAGAATATTATGCATTTGTTGAATTAAATCTAGGGTGTGCAATCCTTAATTTAAACTAAATTGGCTAATATACTTATTTTATAGCTATTAATGACATATATTTCTCTTTTTTTTATGTATATGTTTAATACATTTTAGTTTTGCCATCTTTCCATGAATTGTATTAGTGATCAAAGAAAATACATTGTTTTTATTTGTTCAGAGGGGGTGTACTCATTTATGCTGTGCACTGTGTGTGTGTCTATATATTTGTGTTATAATTATATATATATATATATATATATATATATATATATATATATATAATTATAACACAAATACATACATGTACGTGTATATATTATTATTATTATTATTATTAACAAATATAATATAATATAATATAATATAATATAATATAATATAATATAATATAATATAATATAATATAATATAATATAATATAATATAATATAATATAATATAATATAATATAATATATAGTAGTTGAGCTACAGTAATATTTATGTCGTGTTAGTCATAGACCCTACATTTTTTATATTATTATTAAGCTGAGATAATATATTCAGATCGATATTTATATTATATTATATTATATTATATTATATTATATTATATTATATTATATTATATTATATTATATTATATTATATTATATTATATTATATTATATTATATTATATTATATTATATTATATCAGTGACACAGCAACTTTACAGTAGCTCAAATACTGGCTGGTTTTGTGGCAGAACTGTTTTTGCGAGTGTTTCACATTCACGTGTGAAAATACTGTAATTCTCTGCCGGATTGAATACTGAGTGTCTGTAAACACATGGATGAACTTACAGGAGGACTCCTGAAGATGAGAAGGGAAGAGCCTCTCAACGCCAGAAACCTGCAGCCGCGTGTCGAATCGGCGTCGCTGCCCTGGAGCTGCTCACACACCCAACCCATGTGGACAATCTGCAGGAGAAAACAATCCCGGAAAATCAATCCCACTGAACCCCGGTGAATTCCAACATCTTTGTGTGTTCAGCACACATTGGCAGGGTTTCCTCTGCCAGTATTGGATTTCTCCTGAGTAAATATGACTGGATTACACTCTGCTGCTTATGAATTACTAATCAAAATGCAACAAAGAGCCAGAGGTCATTACACGATCGCAGTGAGACGGGTTATTGTCATGATTATGACATATTCTGAGGCTGTTAAAGAACTGGCACAATAAGGATAATTACTTTCTATCCTATGATTTAGAGGAATATGTCATTGTACAAATGACCTACCTGATCATCAGGAGAACAGTATTTATTTGCCGTCTTTATCTGAAACAAACAAAAACATTTCAAAATCAATGACCATATTTTTCAATCTGTATATTGATCTTTATTTAATATTTATCACTAATTACAACTATAATGAAATTAACAGCTATTTATTCTTTAATAAATCAATTTAAATATATATATTTCAATTTTAACAATACATATTTTTTAAAATTATTATATTTAAATATAATGTAAAATTAATGAATATAATTTGAATTTAATATAATTTATTTTAATAAATTTACTAAAAATAGTAAATATATTAAAATAATAATATAATATAATATAATATAATATAATATAATATAATATAATATAATATAATATAATATAATATAATATAATATAATATAATATAATATAATATAATATAATATAATACAAGGTGAGTCGCAGTAATGCACCAGTTATGTTTTTTTCCCCTTTATTTTTAACTGATATAATATGACATTCAGTTCTATATTTTAATGGGTTAAAATATATCACTAATTACAATTGTAATGAAATTACTAGCTATTGATTGTTTAATAATGTACTTGGAAATTTTATATATATATATATATATATATATATATATATATATATATATATATATATATATATATATATATATATATATATATAATATAATATTATATTACTATATGTATCACATATAGTAATATAATATTATTTCTATGTTTATTTATCATGTGTTCAGAAAAGTTTCCATAAATTTCCATTCTTTTTTAATAATATTATTTGACTGAAATGACTGATATAATCATGACTGGTATAATCTTGGCATAACACCTATGTATGCAGTATAAAACATATCTATAATGCAGTAAAACAATATTCATAAATCATTATGATGCATGTTCTTATGACTAAATCTTATGGATATGCATTACACTCACTAAAGGCGAAACCATGAATAGGCAAGTATTATTATTAATTGACATTCTTCAAGAAAACATAATGCATTAAACATATATTATACATCAGTATATATAGAGAGTTTCATAATGCATTATAGATATAGGGAAGAATGTATTTTCAGTTCAAACATAAAGTGCACAAACAGCGAGTTGCTTTCGAGGCTGCTCTCTTTCTAAATCAGTCCTGCTTGTCATCAGTGATTGACAGTATACTGGCCTGCCAGTGAATCACAGCCAAAGTCGACTTATCAGCCAATAATCCGCTCGCGGGTCAGAATGTGTCAAACAACACTCATCTCCCATCATCCTCGCTGCTCAAGCATGTGTCACACGCTCTATTTATAGGTTATAGGTCACCACAATAACAGTTCCGCTTCCCTCTCGCACATACAATCAGCTCTTAATTGGACATTTAGCAATCAGACTCTGTATCCATCATTAGGTGACGTAAGTGCAGTAATTGCACGTAAAACAGGCAGCTGTGTGACAGTCATTTAGTGCACGCCTGAGAAAAAGCCCATTGGATCATCAGCGCACTAATTAAAACAACGCACAGGAAATGAGATCGTTAGGCAATATTCTTGGCAAGAGGTTGGTTCTGAGAGCAGCATTATGACTTATGAATTAGGTCCAAGAAAGCATGAATCTGGGAATCATGATGTTTTTTTTGTTTTGTTTTTTTTAAAGAAAGCAACCTAAAAATAGTAAATATATTAAAATAGTGGTTGAGCTACAGTTGCTTAAGTACTATTTTAATATAATATAATATAATATAATATAATATAATATAATATAATATAATATAATATAATATAATATAATATAATATAATATAATACAATATAATATAATATAATATAATATAATATAATATAATATAATATAATATAATATAATATAATATAATATAATATAATATAATATAATTTGCAAATGCACTGGACTGGATGCCAGCAGAGTGAAGCTGAAGACCATTTCATGACAGTTCTCAGGTTGAAATATGAATATGTAACTGGAACTTTTGCTGTGTTCAGATCTTCTGCATCTTACGGAGCCCCTGAAGGGACATGGTAAGAGAAACAGAAAATATGAGATGGGAGGAAAAATTATTTGTCAATTCTTTTGCGTTCCCCCGAGAAGCTTTGCGTTTGCTCACAAAGAACAGAAAAGTTTTGCGAGCGAACTCAAAGTTTCTCGGGGGAACGCAAAGGTTTTGCGAGCGAACACAAAAGCATTGAGATATATTTTTTTCCTCCCATCTAATATTTTTTTCATCACTATGTACCTTTAGGGGCTCCAGAAGTACTCCTTATTGGCACAACATAGGCGTAACTTTGTAAGATTCACCAATAAAGAGTAATATATATATATATATATATATATAGTCACGCCTAGGTAAGTACCAATAAGGAGTACTTCAGTCTTACTGCCATTAACTTTGAGAAAGTTGGCAGAAAACCAAACTTTTAATTCGTGAAGGCAGTCGGTATGCGTAACAGTGGAATTTAATACCCTATTTAGAGAAAATATTACCAAGTGAGAGACGGTAAAGTAGAAATAATGGGGGACCTAGGACAGAGCCTTGGGGGACACCACAGCTAACAGAAGAAGGTTGGGATTGAACATTTTTTAGTTGTACAAACTGTGTACGGTTTGAATGGTATGAAGTGAACCAGGTGAAAGGAATACCAGTGATAGCGGATAAACGGTTCAAAAGAATATTTTGAGAGATGATGTCAAAAGCTGCAGTCAAATCAAGCAAAACAAAAATAGATAAGCGCCCTCCATCAGCAGCCATTAACAGATCATTAGTTACTCTCACTAAGGCGGTTTCTGTACTATGCTTAGAACGAAACCCTGACTGAAAACACTCATATAATTTATTACTAAGGTGAGCATGGACCTAATAATGGTTGAGCAACAATATAATAGTGGTTGAGCAACAAAAATGTGAATCAAATTTTAATGCATTTTATTAAAGTGTTAATTAGTGCTAAATATTAAATAATGAAAAAAATAATGTAGGAACCATGGATAACCCAATGCAGCAACACACAATATTCTATTCTATTCTATTCTATTCTATTCTATTCTATTCTATTCTATTCTATTCTATTCTATTCTATTCTATTCTATTATTGTTGATTGTTGTATGTCAATGCATGAAAAATAAATATTAGTCTTAACTGACTGATCATAATCACATCTCTGCCATCTTCTATAGTTGTAGTTTACACAGGCCTGGAGTTCAGAGGACCATAAACCCAACATCTCTCACAGTTTCACTTACGCCAATCGTCTCAGCAGATCATGCATGTTACTTACGCTCTCCTGTGTCAAATCGTTGATGTTGGTTGATATTGCTTGAAGCCAGTCTGTGCTTTCTCCTGCAGTGCAAAATTGTAGAACGTGCGTGCAAACTCCATCTAAGGCAATGACTTCAAAACTGTTCGATCTGGAAGAAGAAGAGGAGGATAAAAAAGAATATGAAATATTAAATACGCTGATACAAGTACAACACTGGCATACCATACTATGAATAAATCAAACTGATTATTTACAATGTGCAGATTTTCTGTATGTATGAAATACCTGGATTTTATGGTTATTATTTATTACTATTAGTGTGTTTATTTATGGAATTTAATAATAATATTATTATTAATACTACTACTACTACTACTACTAATAATAAAGTATTACTAAATTAATCATTCAAATAATGTAATGAATAAATAAAATAATTATAAATAAAAATGGAGTAAATAACTAAATACAAATAAAAGTATTACTATGACTACTACCAATACTACTACTACTACTACTACTAATAAATTATTACTAAATTAATACTATAATAATAAATGAAATAATAAATACATAATATATAATAAATTAAAAATAAATGAATGAAAAATAAAGGCATTATTAATATTACAACAACTACTAATAATAACAATGATAATGCATTTAAAATAATAAATTAATAAAAATAGTAGTATTACTACTACTTAGGGCTGGGCGATATATCGCATGCGATTGTCACGCGCATTTTCTCAGTAAAGCCGGTTCCCTAATTACCGCTAAATCGCCATCACCTGCTTTCAAATGGAGCGGCATTTAATAGACAGAGCCGTAGTTCACTGACGAGCTACGCAATATCGCGTTCATTATCGAAGGCGATTCATCTGTGATAATGAACGCGATATTGCGTAGCTTGTCAGTGATCTACGTTTCTGTCTATTAAATGCCGCTCCATTTGAAAGCAGGTGATGGCGATTTAGCGGTAATTAGGGAACCGGCTTTACTGGCGAAATGCATGTGACAATCGCATACGATAGTATCGCCCAGCCCTACTACTACTACTACTACTACTAAATATAGCTGCAAGCAGCAATTAAGGGGCCAAACACAACAGAAGCAAACAAGAAAGCTAGCAGCAGACTAACAATGTCATAATGGACTATGACAGCAACTGAGACAAAGACACTGTATGTCGATTTTGAAGTCAATCAGACGAACAGTTCTGTAGTTCTGTACCAATTTCATGTGTTGTTCAATTATAGCGCCACCAAGTGGTGCAGTTTTTTGTGTGTCCTCAGAGTGCCCCATACATAAGCGTGTCAAATTTGGTAAAAAATATCTAATTTGATTTAAGAGTTATAGACATTTATATGTATAAACACATTAAAAAATACCCACACCTGACTTTGATTGCATTTTTTTGGCACTTACTATCGAAATTTTAACATTCGGCCATAAGCATTTAGTCAACAACCCATGTTTTCGAAAATGCAAAATGGTCGACGCCCAAAATGGCTGATATGCTGATAAGTAAAAATAGCCATTTTTCATATCTCTGAAATGCAGCATGTAAACTCAGGTCATGCTCGTGCCAGGGACCAAGTTTAGTCTGAATACACTAAAGCGTTGAGGAGATAAAGCTTTAAACGTTTGCACGTTTTTTGAAAATGGTTTTCGACTTTTTGTCGACATGGTCTGAAGATGCATATATATATATATATATTATATTATATTATAATAAATATAAGTGCAAGTTTGGACAGTTGGTGGCGCTAGAGGGATTGAGTTAGTGACTCTAAATTTGCTGTGGTGACAGTTCAGACTGGCGTCTATCAGCGTGCCAAATTTCATAACTTTCCCGCAAGCAGTTCTGCCATAGACTCCAAGAGCGGAAGAAGAATAGGTGCCTACACACCTTTAGCGCTTGGCCCCTAATAACTCATCATCGATTCTACCACAGGGAGGTCACCTGATAAGCATGCTTCAGGTTGAAACATTTATTGTCTATAATTTCACAAGCTTTCACAAACTATTTTTAAAAATCAGCATGCAGCAGCATAGAGTACACAGTGCACAGTATGTGGTCAGCAGTACGAGGACTCTATTCTGAACTGAGCCATTGTTGCTGGAGTGACTCACTGTGGTAAAATAAACTCTGTAGTTCATGATGCAAGAACGAAACAATGCCTGATCAAATCTTCAAGGCCATAGAGGTTTATTCTAGTATTGATGAAGAGATGAATAAGAAATCAGAGATATATTGTACATTGCAAGTACTAAAGCGACAAGTATAGCCAGGATTTGTAGAGGATTGAATCATACATTTCAGTCACAAATGATTTACAGTGCAAATTCCCAGATGATTCATGCAGACTGTGAACTCCAAGTAATAATAACTAAATAAATTAAATATTCATGACATAAGAACAGACAGTCTACAAATCCCACAGCAAAATCTCGATTGGCTCTTTTATTTAGAAGGCGGGACTTATTCCGCCATATTGCGCATTGCACTTTCAAGTTTTATCTCGCAATTCTGACTTTATATCTCGCAATTCTGACTTTATATCTCGCAATTCTGACTTTTTATCATGCAATTCTGACTTTATATCTCGCAATTCTGACTTTATATCTCGCAATTCTGATTTTATATCACGCAATACTGATTTTATATCACGCAATTCTGATTTTATATCACGCAATTCTGACTTTATATCACACAATTCTGA
This sequence comes from Chanodichthys erythropterus, assembly GCF_024489055.1. Lineage (NCBI taxonomy): Eukaryota > Metazoa > Chordata > Actinopteri > Cypriniformes > Xenocyprididae > Chanodichthys > Chanodichthys erythropterus. The sequence continues at coordinate 36,781,353 of NC_090238.1, read as the reverse complement.
CTTTATATCACGCAATACTGATTTTATATCTCGCAATTCTGATTTTATATCACGCAATTCTGATTTTATATCACGCAATTCTGACTTTATATCTCGCAATTCTGATTTTATATCACGCAATTCTGACTTTATAACTCACAATTCTGATTTTATATCTCGCAATACTGATTTTATATCTCGCAATTCTGACTTTATAACTCACAATTCTGATTTTATATCACGCAATTCTGACTTTATATCACGCAATTCTGATTTTATATCACGCAATTCTGACTTTATATCACGCAATTCTGATTTTATATCACACAATTCTGACTTTATATCACGCAATTCTGATTTTATATCACACAATTCTGACTTTATATCACGCAATTCTGATTTTATATCACGCAATTCTGATTTTATATCACGCAATTCTGACTTTATATCTCGCAATTCTGATTTTATATCTCGCAATTCTGACTTTATATCACGCAATTCTGATTTTATATCACGCAATTCTGACTTTATATCACGCAATTCTGATTTTATATCACGCAATTCTGACTTTATATCACGCAATTCTGACTTTATATCACGCAATTCTGATTTTATATCACGCAATTCTGATTTTATATCACGCAATTCTGACTTTATATCTCGCAATTCTGATTTTATATCTCGCAATTCTGACTTTATATCACGCAATTCTGATTTTATATCACGCAATTCTGACTTTATATCACGCAATTCTGACTTTATATCTCGCAATTCTGATTTTATATCACGCAATTCTGACTTTATAACTCACAATTCTGATTTTATATCTCGCAATACTGATTTTATATCTCGCAATTCTGACTTTATAACTCACAATTCTGATTTTATATCACGCAATTCTGACTTTATATCACGCAATTCTGATTTTATATCACACAATTCTGACTTTATATCACGCAATTCTGATTTTATATCACACAATTCTGACTTTATATCACGCAATTCTGATTTTATATCACGCAATTCTGATTTTATATCACGCAATTCTGACTTTATATCTCGCAATTCTGATTTTATATCTCGCAATTCTGACTTTATATCACGCAATTCTGATTTTATATCACGCAATTCTGACTTTATATCTCGCAATTCTGATTTTATATCTCGCAATTCTGACTTTATATCACACAATTCTGATTTTATATCACGCAATTCTGACTTTATATCACGCAATTCTGATTTTATATCACGCAATTCTGACTTTATATCTCGCAATTCTGATTTTATATCTCGCAATTCTGACTTTATATCACGCAATTCTGATTTTATATCACGCAATTCTGACTTTATATCACGCAATTCTGACTTTATATCTCGCAATTCTGATTTTATATCACGCAATTCTGACTTTATAACTCACAATTCTGATTTTATATCTCGCAATACTGATTTTATATCTTGCAATTCTGACTTTATAACTCACAATTCTGATTTTATATCACGCAATTCTGACTTTATATCACACAATTCTGATTTTATATCACGCAATTCTGACTTTATATCACGCAATTCTGATTTTATATCACACAATTCTGACTTTATATCACGCAATTCTGATTTTATATCACACAATTCTGACTTTATATCACGCAATTCTGATTTTATATCACGCAATTCTGATTTTATATCACGCAATTCTGACTTTATATCTCGCAATTCTGATTTTATATCTCGCAATTCTGACTTTATATCACGCAATTCTGATTTTATATCACGCAATTCTGACTTTATATCTCGCAATTCTGATTTTATATCTCGCAATTCTGACTTTATATCACACAATTCTGATTTTATATCACGCAATTCTGACTTTATATCACGCAATTCTGATTTTATATCACGCAATTCTGACTTTATATCACGCAATTCTGATTTTATATCACGCAATTCTGACTTTATATCACGCAATTCTGATTTTATATCACGCAATTCTGACTTTATATCTCGCAATTCTGATTTTATATCACGCAATTCTGACTTTATATCACGCAATTCTGATTTTATATCTCGCAATTCTGATTTTATATCTCGCAATTCTGACTTTATATCTCGCAATTCTGATTTTATATCACGCAATTCTGACTTTATATCACGCAATTCTGATTTTATATCACGCAATTCTGACTTTATATCACGCAATTCTGATTTTATATCTCGCAATTCTGATTTTATATCACGCAATTCTGACTTTATATCACGCAATTCTGACTTTATATCTCGCAATTCTGACTTTATATCACGCAATTCTGATTTTATATCTCGCAATTCTGATTTTATATCACGCAATTCTGACTTTATATCTCACAATTCTGACTTTATATCTCGCAATTCTGATTTTATATCTCGCAATTCTGATTTTATATCTCACAATTCTGACTTTATATCTCGCAATTCTGACTTTATATCTCGCAATTCTGATTTTATATCTCGCAATTCTGACTTTATATCTCACAATTCTGATTTTATATCACGCAATTCTGACTTTATATCACGCAATTCTGATTTTATATCTCGCAATTCTGACTTTATATCTCACAATTCTGACTTTATATCTCGCAATTCTGACTTTATATCACGCAATTCTGACTTTATATCACGCAATTCTGACTTTATATCTCGCAATTCTGATTTTATATCACGCAATTCTGACTTTATATCTCGCAATTCTGACTTCATAACTCGCAATTCTGACTTTATAACTCGCAATTCTGACTTTATATCACGCAATTCTGACTTTATATCACGCAATTCTGATTTTATATCTCGCAATTCTGATTTTATATCACGCAATTCTGATTTTATATCACACAATTCTTACTTTATATCACGCAATTCTGATTTTATATCTCGCAATTCTGATTTTATATCACGCAATTCTGATTTTATATCACGCAATTCTGACTTTATAACTCGCAATTCTGACTTTATAACTCGCAATTCTGACTTTATATCTCACAATTCTGATTTTATATCACACAATTCTGACTTTATATCTCGCAATTCTGATTTTATATCTCGCAATTCTGATTTTATATCACGCAATTCTGACTTTATATCTCGCAATTCTGATTTTATATCTCGCAATTCTGATTTTATATCACACAATTCTGACTTTATATCTCGCAATTCTGATTTTATATCTCGCAATTCTGATTTTATATCACACAATTCTGACTTTATATCTCGCAATTCTGATTTTATATCTCACAATTCTGATTTTATATCACACAATTCTGACTTTATATCTCGCAATTCTGATTTTATATCTCGCAATTCTGATTTTATATCACACAATTCTGACTTTATATCTCGCAATTCTGATTTTATATCTCGCAATTCTGATTTTATATCACACAATTCTGACTTTATATCTCGCAATTCTGATTTTATATCTCACAATTCTGATTTTATATCACACAATTCTGACTTTATATCTCGCAATTCTGATTTTATATCTCGCAATTCTGATTTTATATCACACAATTCTGACTTTATATCTCGCAATTCTGATTTTATATCACACAATTCTGACTTTATATCACGCAATTCTGATTTTATATCTCGCAATTCTGATTTTATATCACACAATTCTGATTTTATATCTCGCAATTCTGATTTTATATCACACAATTCTGATTTTATATCACACAATTCTGACTTTATATCACGCAATTCTGATTTTATATCTCGCAATTCTGATTTTATATCACACAATTCTGATTTTATATCACGCAATTCTGACTTTATATCACGCAATTCTGATTTTATATCTCGCAATTCTGACTTCATATCTCGCAATTCTGACTTTATATCTCGCAATTCTGACTTTATATCTCGCAATTCTGACTTTATATCTCGCAATTCTGACTTTATATCTCGCAATTCTGATTTTATATCACGCAATTCTGACTTTATACCTCACAATTCTGACTTTATATCACGCAATTCTGACTTTATATCAAACAAGTCAGAATTGTGAGACATAAACTCGCAATTAACTTTTTTATTTTTATTTCTTGGTGGAAACAAGCTTCCATAGCCATCAGTTCAGATTATGCAACCTGGTTATTTCCGTTTGTTTTAAATGTGAAAAGCTATCAATACAAATTTCGAGGGATGAAATGCATTTGTTGGAAGACAGGGTTGTCACACTCACTCCACCATCAATTGTATATAATGGGGCAGCTTTGACATTTAATTTCAGTGTGTGTTTGGAGCACGCCACAGATGAATTACACTTTGATTTGCTGGACTGACTATTTAATGATAGCTGTCAGTTGAGTTCAACAGAAAGTGACAGCGCTACAACTGTCGGGTCAGAACATATATTTGAGCAATCGTTTCCATTGTGGCCTTTAGGATGTAGATTTAATCATCTTTGCTAATGAAGGACAAATGCAAAGGCCACACGAGGGCTTCAAAACCTCCGAAGCCACATCAGATAAACATTTCTAATGCATTAAATCATGCTGTCACATGAGAGCAAGACTTCTTTATTACTGAGGTGATATTACAGAGCAAATAGAAACACTGAACACATCTTTAGTAGCTTTGCACTTTCTAACTTTTCCAATAAAGCAATTCAATAAATGGCATGATTTCAATTAATGCCAACCATGTGTGAGATGCAGCCATTCAGTGCTTTGCCTTTTTCAGATAGAAATTGCCTGGAGAATGTAATGTTCTGCTTGAACTACCAGCAGTCTGTAGCCAAGTGCTTTGAAACCAAGAAGCCGCCCGAGTGAGTGACAGAACACAATAAAAAATCTATTAGTCTGGAGAGAGGCGTTTTCATCGGGCATCGGCATACATGGAGAGAGGGTTATAACGAATGGGAGAAGAATAGCAGACGGAGCGGCTGCGGACAGCAAAAGGAAAGGGACGAGATATTGCAAAGACGCTTTGGGCACGACAAGGCCAAAAGTTCATCGTCTCACAGGAGACTTTCGCAAAAAGGTGGTTCTGGAAGCATCTTACATTCGCACTGTGGGAATTGCACTGAGATGTGAAATCCCAGTTAAAGCTTAGGTAACACTTAATTTCGATGCTCCACTTTAGACTTTCTACTAACTTTGCAACTACTTGTCAACTAGCAGTTATTATTAGTTGACTAGTGCTAGTATTAGACAGTATTAGTAGCCTGTCTGCTTAATATAGGGTCCTATGATTTCTGTGAAAACACGGACTGGATCGCGGAATCCAGTCATAAAAACAGAATTATGCAGAGTCACAGAATTTGTCAAATTTTTGATGAATAAATAAAAAGTAGGTCAGTACACTTAAATCAGATCTAGTGTCTGTGAATATTAAATTGCAAAAGACTATTTAAATATGAATCCTGCATGTTCTGTGTCTCTGTGTGAATGAATGGCGCAGGCGCATGGTTTCATTTACCTCACACACACTGAAGCACGAGTGGCACGTGTTTTCAGCCTCTGCCGCCTCACTATATGAGGACATTAATGCATGAACTTCATCTCCAGAGTCACTTCATGAGCGTTTTACCATTTTCATTTGAGAAAAAAAACTATCGTCATATCATAAACACAAAGAAGCTCAAAGGTCTTCACTGCAACCCGGCAAAATAAAAGTTTGGTTTAACGTAAAGAAATTGTGACAGAAATATATTACTGTTGTAATGTAGAATTTAGCTACGTCTCAGTGCAATAATAATATTAACACATATTAACAAATTATTATTAAAACTTAGTTTTTTTATAAAATAGTCATAATTTTTCTTCCATGTTTTCATTTGAACAGTAAAGCTCTTTTGTGCAGCACTTTGTTTGACAAAAAAGATTGTTTAATGTCATGACTAAAAAAATAAATTCATGTTTTTATGCCTTCATTTGATTGCCAGAAAAATTTAAATACACAAAACAGAATTTCTGAAAAAAAAAAAAAAAATCCTAAAATTGTTGTTTTTATGAATTCAACTAATTAGACATGCTTTTTGATTATTAAAATTGAATTAAACCATTAAAATGGAATCCAGACTTAAAACCTAAAATATAACTGAATACAAATAAAACTGAATTTAACATAAAGAAAAATAAAACATATTACATTGGGCTTGTTAAACTTTTAATCAATTGTTGTTAAATTAATAAGTTGCATGATTTCAATTAACTAGACATCAAGTTTTATTACTAAAATTTAATTTAACCATTAAAATTGAAGAAAACTGAATTTTGAAAAAAAAAAAAAAAAGAAACTCCTTCATGAAAGGTCAAGCATAATAATGCACCTTTAGATGTTTTAAAGTTTAAAAATACATGATGTACTTTCTCAAAAATCATTTAAATCAATGGAGGAGTCGTACTCACAGAAAAGTTCATAGTAAAGTTGATAAACAGAAAAACAAGTCAATAACAGTAAAACATATTTAACCCTGGAAAGCCTAGCATTTGAAATGATAGTCAGAAAAATCTCATTTTTTGAAATAGAGCAGTTTATCGAAACTTTAGAGAAAATATGTTTTAAAAAAGCATGTGCATCTTTGTTGATACATCAGGTTTTTATGGCTGATATAGTATGATACACTGAAAAACTTGCGATTAGGTTGTTTTAACCCAGCGGTTGGGTTAAATGTTTGCCCAACGTGCTGGGCAGTTTTATTTAACTCAACTATTGTTTAAAAATGACTACATGGCTGGCAGGGTTGTGCCGATGGAGAGACGAGATGCCACACCCCCGCTCTGCTGCGAGTCGACACCATAGACTGTAAAAAAATACACACACTAATCCTAGTCTCTTCTATAGACTATAGTTAACCTAAAATCTTTGCAGGAATTGCTCTGTAAATTAAATTTAGAATATAACTAATGCATATATGCTATTTTAAATACTGTAGTCTATGCCAGAGACGAAAATAACATTTCAGGCATTTGATCTTGACATTGTTAGAAACTTGTCTTTTTTACATGTCTAACACTGTACATTTAACTTAAAATATTTAATTTTGTACAAGAAAACAGCCCTTATTAATGAATTACTAGTAGCCTATTGTAGTGTCTCGGGAGATCGTGCTCATTGTTACATAGCTCTGTGGCTATACTGCACTGAAGCGGCAGTTTAAGAATTCAGCGAACATCAATTAACTTTTGTCTGGTTAATAAATACCTTTACAGACCATTTTCCTAGGCCAAATGAAAGAATGACGGTGATTCTGATAACACAAATTTATTAAAACACAGAAGAACAACAAAGATAACATAACAACCCTAATGTCTGGCTTAAAATGAACCCAAAATATGTTGGAAATTAAAAATCAGACACATAATTACTAGAGGCAACTATAATCATCAAAAGGTGAACATTGATTAAGCAATTTAATAAATGTTTATTGTTTAATTATTATTAATTAAAAATTATTAAATGTTATTTATTAAATATATTAATACATGTTCATTCTCAACATATTTTGGGTTCATTTTAAGAAAGCAATACAGTAATTTTTAAACAACAGTTGAGTTAAATAAAACTACCCAGCAGGTTGGGCAAACAATCGCTGGGTTTGTCTATTTTCAACCCAACTTGGGTTGTTTTTAACCCAGCATTTTTTAGTGTATAATGAGAACATGGAGGGAAAAACAGCTCAGTTTTATTTAGAGGTCCAAACTGAGCAAAAATATGAGTTTTTGTGCAGATGCTGATATTTATAAAAAAGTAAGATGAAATTCTGAAGCTCGTAATGTAAATCACTGAGATCTTTATAACAGTATAAGTTAACACAATACTTACATAAAATGCATAAAAACATCAGTTGTCACTCTATATCTGCTAATAATGTCAACATGAATCAGATGACAGAGGGCATGATTGTGTTTTTTAGCAAAGTTTTGATCATGTCGATCATTTTCAGGCCTGAGAAATGTGTCTATCAAACATTATACAGTAGGCTTTATAGGGTTAAAACCAAAGTTGTCAGAAACGAAACTCCCGAAGCAAATGCACATTCAGATTATGCATTCTGCCTAATTAAGGATGAGAAACGAATCTCTCAGCTTTCCACCTGCTGCAATCAAAACCTTTGAGTTTCAAAGTGCGTATTTATAGATTTCTTTTCTCAGAATGACTATGTGATATGCTATCATTCTACATTCGATGTCAGCTGACTAAAGTCAGAGCCACTTCTTTTTGACCTGCTCTCCTCACGCTGGTTGCTGCATCACTGACCTTTCCAGACACGGCATGCCGCCGCATAGATATTGGATTTAACATCCTCTCACCTAAATGAAAAATGCTCGAAAAACCAACAGTCAGAGCGGCCGCGTGACCAACCTTACAGCTCGTGCAGCATCGCAACGGATTACCGTACCTTAATTTGTCGGTTCCAGCTTTGCGTCGAGAGATTCGAGCCATGAAGAGAGGGAGGGTGACGGCATCGAGCCAGCGTTTCTCATACTTTGGTTCATTAGCCGAAGGTGAGGAGGGCGACGACGGGGCCTAGATGGAATAAATGAGAGGGAGAGAGTGAGAGGGCAGAGCAGAAACATCTCGTTTTCAGCGCCATCCGCTGCCCTTTGATCACGGTGCCAGCGGCCTCATAACAACCGTGTCCCATGATTCAAAAGCAACCGCGGCGCTCGGACTCGACAGATAATAACTCCAGTTCAATGTTATCCTGCAGTATTTTACAAATGAATGAGGATTATAGTTGCCTCACTTAAATACGTGATATTTTCAAGCATATTCACACACACAGACACACTATGAGAACACAGTACAAATATCTATACATTCTTAAAGGGGACGTATTATGCAAAATTGACTTTTATAAGGTTTTTGAACACAGATGTGTGTCCACAATGTGTAAACAACCAGCCTAAAATGAAATAAATAAATAAATAATCCATCCACTCCTTTATTATAACCCCATAAATCATAAACAGTCTTTGCAAACAAGCGGTTCCAGATTTAGGGTAGGGTAAGAGTAAGGAAGCCCCGCCCACAACTGCTGATGGACTCCACCCTATTATCTTAGCTCCTCCCCTGAGTGAGCTGTACACAGTCCGCCATGTTTATCTCCTCGCCAGAGAATTTAACAGCAGCAAATTAGTAAGAAATGTATTCTTTTTAAAACTACTAAAGTTATTCAGTCAAGAGCAGTGAGTGATTTTCTGTTTTTCTTTTGTTGTTTGGTTCATATTAACAGCATAAACAGCAGTAGGTACTTTATATTACGCTGCTGTCACTTTAATACACAGATCTAATATACACATGTGATTTCTTTCCCTGCCGTTTACGTTCACAGACATAACCGACTGTGTTTATGTGAACTTTGTGTGTTTTTGACATAATCTTATGTGTATTTGACAGTTTAAGCGCTATTAGATGTGAAAGAACTTAGTTTAATACTCACAGGACAAGATTGATTAAGATGATAATCAAATCTAAACAGATGTTTTGTTAGTTTTTAGCAGAGTATCCGAGGCACGAGCTGTACAGGCTCCGTTTAAAGACACATGCACGAAAACAGCATGTTTTTCCTTCCACTCAAAAATGGGCATTTATAACATGGTATAAATGATCTGTGGGGTATTTTGAGCTGAAACTTCACAGAAGTGTAAATGAGTTCACCCCCTTTGAAAAGTAACATTTTAAACAATATCTCAATGAACACAAAAAAATATTTCCAAAATGTTGACAAGACTAAGTTTAACTTATAACATGAAAGTAAGGTTAATAATATAACTTAGAGAACAAAATGTTTTTTCTCAAATTAGGGTGATGCAAAAATGAGTACACCCCACTGAAAGTCTCTGGAGCAAAGCTAAATTGTAGACTACAAATGTCTAATTTAACAAGAATTCAACCACAGGTGAGTCTAATTATTCATTACACAGGTGTCCAGCAGACAGATGACTATAAAAGGGTGTTAAAATCCCTTCCCATTTCATGCTGTCAGCAATGGCACCACATGGAAGAGAAATGTCACAAGACCTGAGAAAGAAAATAATTTCTTTACACCAGAAAGGTGAAGGTTACAAGAAGATCAGCAAATCTTTACTTATCAGTCAGAATACTGCAGAAAAAGTGGTACAAAAATTTAAAAAAGATGGAACTGCAACCATCTCACAGAGACGTCCAGGTCGTCCACAGAAGTTAATACCTCAACAGGAGCATCTTCTGATGAGAAGGGTTGAAGAAAATCGGCATGCAAGTTCACTGCAGTTACAGTGCACAGCATAAATGAGTACACCCCCTCTGAAACTTCAGAAAGTCAGCAATTACTCAATTACTTGGAAGACATGTTAGGGTTCTTTAGAGATAAAATGTTCCATCAAGTCTGCTTAATCAATTACCTAAGAAGCATGTCAAAATTATTCAGGAAAATAAGATTTTCTTATCAAGGTGATCAAATCTTGTGTAGCAAAAATGAATACACCCTTCTAAACACAGAAATTCAAAAACAACGAACTTGTGACAAGGCCCCTGAAATAATCAGGCCTTCATTTTAAGCTTTCATTTAGAGATGAGGGATTTTTTTTGCTAGACAAAGACCAGGAGAAATACCAAGCAAGTGTCTCAGAGCCAGCTATGAAAATAGTGACTGTTTATCTCACAGAGTAAGATGTTGTTCTCACTGGATCTACCTACTGTAGCCAAAGCACAATAAAAATCCAAAGCCCATATTTACAAAATATATATTCTGGGAGTCATGAGACCAAATCAATCATTTTGGATCTAACAGCATCCAGCATGTTTTGGTGTTGCTAGAGGAGGAGTACAGTGAGAAGTGCCTGGTTCCCACAGTAAAGTTCAGAGGTAGTAAAGCTCTTATATAGGGATGTATGAGTGCTGAAGGTGTGAGGGAGGTGTGTGGGAATTCATGACAGCATTGATAAAGCACCACTGTGTGATTTAATACACAAACTTGAAACAGAAGATGTCACCCTTTCCTCATTCCCTGCATTGTTGGGCATTTTTTCTACATGACAATGAGGATATTCATCCTCCCAAGGTGAAAAACCTTCTGTATTGCACTCAATCTTAACACTCTTGAGCACCTGTGGATGATTCTGTAGAGACGAGTTGAGCAACACTCCCCATTAAAGATCAGGGCATTTTAGGAGCTCATCATCCAGGAGTTAAACAGGACAGATGTGACAATCTGTCATGAACTTGTTCACTCCGTTCCAAGAAGGGTCAGAGCAGTATGTTCAAAATTATGGAGGAAATACTAAGTACTAGAATATTATGCATTTGTTGAATTAAATCTAGGGTGTGCAATCCTTAATTTAAACTAAATTGGCTAATATACTTATTTTATAGCTATTAATAACATATATTTCTCAGTTTTTATTATGTATATGTTTAATACATTTTAGTTTTGCCATCTTTCCATGAATTGAATTAGTGATCATAAAGAAAATACATCTTTTGTATGCGTTCAGAGGGGTTGTACTCATTTATGCTATGCACTTTATCTAAAGACGTAGAAAGCCAAACTGGGGTGACTATTTCCTGTGACACAATACGGCGTACACTGCAGAGGAACGGCCACGAAAGAAAACTCTCCTAAAGCCAAGGCACAAAAAAGCCCTCCTAGAGTTTGCCAGGGCTCATGCTGACAAAGATGAAGACTACTGGGACTCTGGAGTGATGAGACCAAGATAAATGTTTGTGGAACCGATGGCTTCAAAACTGTATGGAGTCACAAAGGTGAGGAATACAAAGAAAACTGCATGGTGTCTACAGTGAAACATGGAGGTGTCAGTGTCCTTATGTGGAGCTGCATGAGTGCTGCTGGTGTCAGGAGCTGCATTTCATGGATGGCATCATGAATTCACAGATGTACTGCTCTATACTGAAAGAGAAGATGCTACCATCACTCCGTGCCCTTGGTCGTCGTGCACTTTTCCATCATGACAATGATCCTAAACACAAGAAAAAATATTTGCCAATATGGTATAAAAGACGTAGACTTAGAGTGCAACAGTGCCTGTCCTCTTTTTCAACGGCGTTGGTTACATTATTATTTTTTCCATTCATTTCTCCCATAGGGATTTCAAAACAAGCCTTGGTTAAAGCGTTATAAGCCATGAACCAAACCAACCAGGAGAATCACAACATTAAACTTTGATTTGAAGCAAAAAAGCGTTTGAAAATCTGACAAAAAATACAAGACTGTGAACTTAACGCCTTTAGTGAGGAAAAGAACTACAATGCCATGAAGTATTGCTTCATGATGGAGAAATATAAAACTACTCATTTATAAATGTTGATTTTGTTCATTGAAAAAAAAAAAAAAATGCATACATATTCAAACACAAGTATTTTTTAGAGCATAGCGAGATTGACATGATTATGTCATAAAATAATCTAAAGCTAAAGCTAAAGAATTTGCTTGTTTCGACTCTCTGATTGGTGGAATTTTCTGTACAGCATCATGGGTAATGTAGTTTTTCTTCACAAATTCCGTTAAATACAATTATTTTAAATATAAGTTGAAATAATTCAGGCTAACGGCCTAGTGTCACAGATCCCTTGTCTCCCGGACTCCATTTCCCATGATCCTCTTGTCTCCACACCTGCACTCACTTCCCTCGTCTTCTCCCCATCATCACGGATCACCTGCACCTGGACTTCCTCATCAGCACTGCCTTTATATTGGACTCACTCCCTGTCCGTTCTCTGTTAATGCTGTTGTGTTTAGGTACCATGTTGTATTATACTCCTGGATTATCATTAAACCCTATTGTTTGTGGATCTCCGTATTTCACCTCATCTCTCCTGCTTACACATCCGTAACACCTAGCACATTGACTAATAACCTCCAAGCTCACAACAGGTCTGTCTTTAAAGGTTTATAAGTTATTGTTAAAAAATCTATTTCCCTATGGGGAAAATGAATGGAGATTTTACTTCCAGAACCCGACTGTTGCATTCTATTCAAAAGAAAAACAAGCTTATTTTTCTCACTCCACTGGCAGATATTTGTTTTTAAGCATAAACTCATTTCATTTTAATACATTTTTCATAAATCAAGACTTAGAAACTGTCATTTTGCTTGTTAAGTAAATGTATCTTGATTTAAGAATGTTTTAGATCTTTGAACCGGAAAGACACATTACTAAGTAGGAAAATCTTTTTTGCAGTGAACTTGGCAGAAAGATGATGAAAGTCTAAAGCAGATGAACGTTTCAGCCACTGTGAACACTTCTGTTAGCCTTTGAATGCTACAAATGCGGTTGGGAAGCCATAAAGATTCAACTTGTCAAATCCACAGTTTATAGTCTTCAGAATGTGCGTCACATTTGTACTCGACTCACTTCAACAGCAAAATCCCATAAGTCATATCAGTATTAACATAATATTATGCATGAAGTGTGTGAATCTCTTGGATGCAAATAGTCGGTGAGGTCAGTAAGCTTATAAATCTATTCGTATCAAATCAAAATCACACTATTTTTCTGCAAAACATATCAGTACAGGTGCTTCACAGTACCTGCAGTGTGCTTAAGATGAGCGTATAGATTTTTTGAGGCGTTTCTGACCTTGCTTCTAGATGTAACATATTTTAGGTTAAAGTCAGAAACTAAACTTGAAGAGGGGGAAATGCAACATGAAATCCTTTCACGTATCCTACAGTAGACGTTTCTTTTCACTTGCAACCAACCCTAGCAATCCTACTCTTGCAACCTGCAAGAATAAAAATTATTACAATTAATAACATGCAAATAAATATTAATAAAAATGACAAAAAACACAATAAGATGACTAAAATCAAAATGAAATTAGAAAATAAAAAAAATATATAAACTAATTGCACATGCAAGCACTTCTCACATTTTTTTTTTTTTTTTTTTTCCCTGTACAAGACACTTGTTTTTTTGTTTTTTTTGGGGGCATAATTAGCTCCTTAGTTCATCTCTGTCTGGATTCTTGTACTTGTGGCTGAATTCTCAAGCTATCACCAATCACATGTGAAGCTCTTTCTCCTGTCATATTCTCCACTCTGCTGTTTATTCGGACCGAGGCTGGATAATTAAACTTGATTTGACTTTCATGTTGTGCTGCCCTAGATGACACTGAATGAAATATCGCAGGCATGTCAAGATGGATCAGACTGACAGAGCGTCTCTCACGAGGAGTCAAACACCAGCTCTTCATTTCACTATCTCTGCCACTCCTCCAGACAACAACAGCAGTCAAATTTCACTATTTCTCAAATAAAAACAGGCCCAAATAGTTCATACTATTGTAATTTATCATCACTGAGATGCTTTTATATTATTTATTAATATCTTGAATCAGTTTTTATTTTTATATTTTTAATTTTAACCATATAATAAATAGAGACAGGTCTATTAGGGCTGCATAGCAAGGCTTAAAGCACAGATCCAATATTTGTACACAAATCCACCATTAATAATTACATTAATACCTTATTAAGATAGTATTTTGACCGTTTTCGCAGCACCAACATGTGGAGCATGTAAGTATTCATACCGGTATTGCATTTTTTTTTTTTTTTTTTATTTCAGTACCAAGTATTACATTTACCTTTTTTTTTTTTTTTTAGATATTTCAGTGGCAAAAAGAGCTGCTGCAGTAATTATTGGCAGGCATGTAAATGAATAAATACTAAAGCAGCAGCCCGTCGGCCGTTGAAAGCGAAATGCTGTCAATCAGCTCAATGTCACAGCAGCCTGGAGGGGACGACGAGCGCAGAGAATTATAATCACCTGCGGGCGACGAATTCAACGACTACAAGAGGATTAGAAAAAAAAAAAACTAATTTGAAGAACACAAGAAAAAAAGCACAAATATTGTTGACTCAGCAGTCAGGAGAGCGCTGCATGTGTTTTTGCACATTTCCATGCCTGGCAAAGGCAGAGAGAGTCAATAGAAGAAAAGAATTCATCTGTTTACGGTAATTGGATACACTGGCTGCCATTCAATGTTTAATAATGAAGTATATTTCATAGAAAAAGGCCTCCTACATTATCCCCATGTTTTTGTGTGAAGAGGATGCATCTAGGAGAACTTCATTAAAAGAAACTCTTCTGCTCCTGGAAAGCGCTCTCATTTACACAGAACTGATAAATGAGCTGATCTGAACACACCATGGTGACCCACATTGTATGTTAAGACAAACATCACTATTACTATTTCTCATGCGTAGGGACAGAGGTTGGTTTAAATGGAAGGAACATCTTCTAAACTTACATTGAAGGAGGAACCCAAGCCATTAAAATATCAGAGAGACTTTTCACTTGTGACAGGAAGAAACCACACAGAACACCCTAGCAACCACTTAGCAACACCCTGGCAAACAAACAGTACTCCTAGCAATCCTATAGTAACATCCTGGAAAACAACATTGTTGTTACCTAAAGCTGAAACTAAAAAATGTTTTTGTTAATTGGAATAAAGCTATAATAAAAAATACATATTAGACAAAAAAAATTAAAATTAGAAATTATGCCTAGGCAACTAAATAAAATCAATTAAAAAGCTAACAAAAAAATATTAATGAATACTACAATAGTATATAAATAGTACTACGATAAGAGTGACACCCAGAACACCCTAGAAACCCCACAGCAACGCCCTGGCAAAAACCCGGATTCACTAGCAACCCGACAGCAATGCCCTGGCAAAAACCCGGATTCACTAGCAACCCGACAGCAACGCCCTGGCAAAAACCCGGATTCACTAGCAACCCCACAGCAATGCCCGGGCAAACACACAGAACACCCTAGCAACCCCATGGAAATATTCTGGCAAACACCCAGAACACCCTAGCAACCCCATAGCAATGCCCTGGCAAACACCCAGAACACCCTAGCAACCCCATAGCAACGTCCTAGCAAACACCCAGAACATCCTAGCAACCCCACAGCAATGCCCTGGCAAACACCCAGAACACCCTAGCAACCCCACAGCAACATCCTATAGCAACTCCATAGCAACATCCTGGCAAACACCCAGAACACCCTATAGCAACCCCACAGCAACGCCTGGGCAACACACAGAACACCCTAGCAACCCCATAACAACATCCTATAGCAACCCCACAGCAACACCCTGTCAAACACCCAGAACACCCTAGAAACCCTATAGCAACATCCTGGCAAACACCCAGAACACCCTAGAAACCCTATAGCAACATCCTGGCAAACACCCAGAACACCCTAGCAACCCCACAGCAACGCTCTGGCAAACACCCACAACACCCTAGCAACCCCATAGCAATGTCCTATAGTAACCCCACAGCAACGTCCTGGAAAAAACCCAGAATACCCTAGCAACCCCATCTTCATTTACATAGTGCTTTTCACAATACAGATTGTTTCAAAGCAACTTTACAGTGATAATAGGAAAATTAATGGGCAAAGATTATTTTGGCTTTGCAGCAGCCCTAAGGAAAAGTTATTATCAAGCTAAAGTAGGTTTTTGATTGAATCACGTCTGTTGTAAAAACGGTTAATTATTAACTTAGGGGCCACTTAACTGACAACTTTTTAACTGAAAACAGAAAACTTATAATGCATTCTCGCCGTTCATTTACGTGTTTAGTCCGTAAATGTCCTATAGTAACCCCATAGCAACGTCCTGGCAAACACCCAGAACACAATAGCAACCACATAGCAACGTCATGTAGCAACTCCAAAACAACGCCCTGGTAAACACCCAGAACACCCTAGCAACCCCAAAGAAATGCCCTGGCAAACACCCTTAGCAACACAATAGCAATGTCCTGGCAAACACTCTAGAAACCCCATAGCAACACCCTTGCAAACATCCAGATCATTCTATATCAGGGGTTCTTGACTCTGGCCCTGGAGGTCCACTTCCCTGCAGAGTTTAGCTCCAAACTTGATCAAACTCACCCACCTGTAACTTTGTAGTAATCCTGAAGAACTTGATTAGCTTAATTGATTAGGTTTGGAGCTAAAATCAGCAGGAAAGTTGACCTGGAGGGCCCGAGTCAAAAACCCCTGCTCTACAAAATCATGGCGGCAACTATAATCAGCAACGTTTCTGAGCTCTGTTCTATTTATAGACTGCCTTTCGGTCGCATCCAACACCAAAATCTTGATTTGTCAGCACTCAGAGATTGAATTTCACATTTTCAGCCCTCTCTTACATTGCGCTGAGGCGTGAATGGATTTTCAGGGGCTGTATGCAGATCTCAGAGCTTCTCTGAAGCTTCACCTGCTGACACGCAATCTCCCCCGAGTCTTAGTGTCACATTAATGTGAGGCATGTAAATCTCTGGGAGTTCATGTAGTCCGCGAGCAGATCGAGTGAGATGTCTGCCTTACCTTTGCTCTCTGGTTTGAATAAAGTGACCAGTGACTTAACGAGACGCAGCGTGTTCTTTCATCTGACGGCAGGATATTCTCACTCCGTCAGGTCGAGTGGCTGCCGCACTGTATTAACTGGCAGCGAGGTGCATTGGCAATGATCTTTGAAGGTCAGAATGAAAAGCATGACCTCTATATGCTGCTGGAGTGGGCTGTCGGTGCAGTCGAGGCTTCTTATTAGGACAATAGTGTTTTGGATGGTAACTAGCACTAGTCCTGCACCTCCAAGTCTCAATGATATTTTAGAGCCGGATGCACAAGATGGAGTAAAACAGCAGATTGATTAAATTTCTTCAGTAAGCTCATATTTTACCTCATAGACTTTAGACATATATGATAATGTTGATATTTACACTTGTTTACATTTTAAAGAGGACCTATTATGCCTTTTTCCATGTTCATCTTTCTTTAGTGTGTAATGTTGATGTTTGAATATGAAAAAGCTGCACAAAGTCCTTCCAGCAGGAGTTCATCTCTATATCAGTGTCAGTGTTTCTGAACTCTCTGAAACACCTCTGTTGTAGTCTTGAGTTTTCTTCTGGGAACGAACACATCACAATATTCCTCATTTACATAATTCATACACAGAATAAAGGGGCGGGGCCTGGTTGAGTTAGTTAGTAGTGTGTTGAAACTGGTGGTTATGGTAAGGGGCGGGACATTTCCCCAATTTACACACTCAAAGTGCTTGACCAATCACAACGCACTGCTCCAGCTGACAAATCAGAGCTCATTGTGCTTTTTGGAAGGAGGGGCTTCATAGAGACAGGAACTAAACAGAGCGTTACTGACAGACTGGGAAGAGAGGAGCTGCAGCAATGGAGAATATGAGGAAAATAATCAACATTCAAGCATGAAAACCTGTTCTAGCCCCAAAACAACATCAAGACTTTGTAAAAGGGCACAACAGGTCCTCTTTAAGATAGAGAAAATTAAGTGAGTAAATTACTTTGTTAGCAGCTCTTCAACAAACACAATCTAAACAGAGCATGTGCATGTCAAATAAAATCAATCATAATTTTTTTTTTGTATTTGTGTATTTTTGTATCACATGATTTTGGTCAGAAAAATAAACAATTCAAATGGAAAACAAGTACATTTATATTATCCTACTCTACTGGCATATATTTATGGAAGCTTGTTTCCCTGCATGAAATAAAATATAAAAAAGGTAAGTGCGACTTTTTATCTCACAATTCTGACATTTTTCTCAGAATTGTGATATATAAACTCAGAATTGCGAATTGTAAAGTCAGAATTTGCGAGATATAAAGTCAGAATTGCAAAATATAAAGCCGGAATTGCGAGTTATAGTCAAAATTACGAGTTATAAAGTCAGAATTGCGAGTTATAAAGTCAGAATTGCAAAATATAAAGCCGGAATTGCGAGTTATAGTCAAAATTATGAGTTATAAAGTTGAAATTGCGAGTTATAGGCAAAATTATGAGTTATAAAGTCAGAATTGCAAAATATAAAGCCGGAATTGCGAGTTATAGTCAAAATTATGAGTTATAAAGCCGGAATTGTGAGTTATAGTCAAAATTATGAGTTATAAAGTTGAAATTGCGAGTTATAAAGACAGAATTGCGAGTTATAGTCAAAATTACGAGTTATAAAGTCAGAATTGCGAAATATAAAGCCGGAATTGCAAGTTATAGTCAAAATTATGAGTTATAAAGTTGAAATTGCGAGTTATAAAGCCGGAATTGTAAGTTATAGTCAAAATTATGAGTTATAAAGTTGAAATTGAGAGTTATAAAGTCAGAATTGCGAGATATAAAGTCAGAATTGTGTTATAAAGTCAGAATTGTGAGTTATAGTCAGAATTGCGAGTTATAAAGTCAGAATTGCAAGTTATAAAGTCAGAATTGCGAAATATAAAGCCGGAATTGCAAGTTATAGTAAAAATTATGAGTTATAAAGTTGAAATTGCGAGTTATAAAGTCAGAATTGCGAGATATAAAGACAGAATGCAAGATATAAAGTCAGAATTGTGTTATAAAGTCAGAATTGCGAGTTATAAAGTCAGAATTGCGAAATATAAAGCCGGAATTGTGAGTTATAGTCAAAATTATGAGTTATAAAGTTGAAATTGCGAGTTATAGTCAAAATGATGAGTTATAAAGTTGAAATTGAGAGTTATAAAGTCAGAATTGCGAGATATAAAGTTAGAATTGTGAGATATAAAGTCAGAATTATGTGTTATAAAGTCAGAATTGCTAGATATAAATCAGAATTACGAGTTAAAGTCAGAATATTTTTTTAAAGTAAATTTTTTCTCACAATTGCGAGTTATCACGCAATCCTGACTTTTTTCTCAGAATTGTGAGATATAAACTAGCAATTGCATGTAATAAAGTCGGAATTGCAAGATATAAAAAATTGTGAGATAAAAAGTTGGTTTTAAGCATAAAAACTTAATTTTGATTTTTTTTTTGGAAAACAATACTTAATATCTTGTTATATCACTTACAAACACTGAATAAGAAATCTTTTTTTTTCTTTTTTTCTGCAGTGTATGGCTTTGTTCAAATCACTAAACCTAATTATGAGCAAAAATAATAGAGATGCTTAAGTGTATGGAGTCAATTCCACCTCTCTATTTGAGAAAGAGGCATTTTCAGCCTGGTTCTGTCATCCGTCTCACTTTTGAGGCTTACGAATAAGCTCCTTAACAGAAGTGATGCTCGCAGTGATACAAAAGGTGACTTACCGTGTTGCTCGAGTTCCCATTTAAATGCAAACCACTGTCGAAAAGCGGCGAGGACGCTCTGCTACTCTGATCGCTGGACGGTCCGGGTGAACCTGAGGATATATGGCAGATTAGTATATATTCTATATAAAGCAGAGCTCATATTGTGTGCAAATCTACTCTGGTAGCGCTGCACTTCTAAAGCCGAGCGATATGACGTGTATTAGCTTGGCAAGCCGCCTTCTAGGTTGTCACGATGCCATAGACACCAAAGTCACAGGAGATTATGGGTAAGGTGAGTGTGAAATACACAAGACGCAAGAATTCTGACACGGCCATCACTGGAAAATGCAGAGCACAAAAAGTCCATTTCATGCAGGGGCATCTTCAACACGCTGCTCTGAAAGTCGTCTTTCTGTTGAAAGCAGCACAGATACAGTAGCACAGCTGCTCAGTTCAGTCCCAAGAGATTCACCGTCCTGCAGAGCCGACGCTGCCTTCAGATCTGACTTACTAGTTGGAATGTGATGTGCATTAAAGTCATTTTAGTCTGCAAAAATTGGATGCCTTGGACAGATTTTTCTTTCTCTTTTTCACTTCATAACAAGCACAGGATGCTTTCCAGCGCTGGTATAACAAAGGTTTGAGAGCAAAGGTTGTGCATCAGGTGTGGAACTGACAGTGTTGCTGTTGTTCATGAAAACTAAAACCATAAAAAGTATATTTATATTTATTTTTTTTAAATGTTAAAAAGAACACAACAAACTTTTTAAAAATTTATATTATCATATATAACCATCAACCATTTAATGCATTAACCATATATATTAATATACTTTTTTTTAAATAAAGCTAAAATATAAAAGCATATACATACATATAAAAAAGTCTACATCCACTAAACCCATATATTATACATGTATATTTTCATTTAAAAAAATATTTTGAAAAAAGTAATATATATATATATATATATAATTAGATGAAAAACCTTAAAGTTTAATAATTTTAGCATTAAAAAAAATCTTTAACTATTAAAACCTTTAAAAAAAATTATAATTGAAATAAGGCTGAAATAAAATACATAGAAATATATGAATATTAGTTAAATAACTTAAATTCTAAAAAATTAGAAATATTGCCTTGGCAACCAACTGAAAAACAGTACTAAAATTACTAAAACTGAAACTGAAATGTTTTTACAAAAGACCAAAAACTAACAAATGACAAAAGCACAATATTACTAAACCTTAAACAAAAATATTAATAAAAAGTATAATAGTATATAAATAATACTAAAATGACACTGGTAATTGATGCAGCATTTGCATATTTGATCATTCTGGTTTCTACAGAGAATGATGGGAACTGTTGTTTGGTTACACAAGCCCGTTACCAACCAGTTACATTACAGTTGCATTTTCTGGCAATATTTATGGCTAATTCATCATCAAAAATGCACAAAATACATAGAAACTAAATTGTATAAGCGACATTCACAATTAATACTTGATTATGACACACATTATGAAAGAACACACTGCAACAAGCTCAGTGAAAAGATGGAGGATGAAATATGATGATACATTTTTATAGTTAGCTATCAGAATCAATTGTGAGTCTCCAATGCAAAATGCAACATTACAGATTATGTAGAGCATCCAAATCACTCACTAATGAGGCTGCATTTCATTTAGGATGCTTCCTAAGGAGAGCACCGCCTATTTAGACAGCATGACAGCTCACTAGGTTCAGTACCAGAGCTTAGATGTGAAGTTGTTCTGGTCAAACCTACCTAATGGGAGTTTTAAGAAGGCCGGCGCTTCCCTGAGGTAACGTACAGTGATGGTGACTTCATCCCCTGCCGTTCGCAAAAGATGAACCTGCAAGGAGGCAGAGATAAAACATCCTTCTGACACTGTCATGAGGAGGAAAGATGTCTGAACTGCATTTAAATGACCGTTTCACAGCTAATTGAGTTGAGGAGCCTCAGCATTTGAATTAAATCATGAGTTATTTCAGTCAGAGCCGTGTTGAGCTCAGGTTGAATAACTGCTCCTTACACAAACAGTTACACCGTCAGTGTCTCGTATCTTCAGATATCTTACAGACTTTTTTGGCATCAGAACCTCTTTGAGGTGTAGGATTTAACTGAAACAACTGTCATTTACACTGTTGCTAAATTTCACAAGTAATTACAAACGAAATTTTGGAGTAAAAAAAGACTTTTCTTGGAAAACGTACTGATTTAATATTCAAAAAAATCAATTTTAAAGTGTATTTTCTTGAGGTTCCCTGAGATTATAAGTTTATATTTCAATAATTTAACAACACATTTGCATGTTGAAACAGTTTACATTTATAAATTGCTAATAAATTTCAAAATTACAAAGAAATTTTGAAGTAGAAAGACTGAAAGAGTATTTTCTTCCCAAACATACTCAATCTTCCAAAAAAAAAAACAAACAAAAAATGTTTTACAGTGTATTTTCTTGAAGTTCCCTGAGATAATAAGTTAATATTTGAATAATTTAACAACACATTTGCATGTTGAAATATTTCAGTTTATAAATTGCTAGTAAATTTCAAAAAAGTCTTATAAAACATACTCCAATAATCTTCAAAAAATAATATTTTTACAGTGTATTTTCTTGAAGTCCTCCTAAAATTTTAAGTTTATATTTCAATAATTTAACTACACATTTGCACGTTGAAATAATTTCCATTTATAAATTGCAAGTAAATTTCAAAATTACAAAGAAATTTTGAAGTAGAAAGAAAGAAAGAGTATTTTCTTCCCAAACATACTCAATCTTCCAAAAAGAAAATCTTTTTTTACAGTGTATTTTCTTGAAGTTCCCTGAGATAATAAGTTAATATTTGAATAATTTAACAACACATTTGCATGTTGAAATATTTCAGTTTATAAATTGTTAGTAAATTTCAAAATTACAAAGAGATTTTGAAGTAGAAAGAGCATTTTCTTATAAAACATACTCCAATAATCTTCAAAAAATTATATTTTTACAGTGTATTTTCTTGAAGTCCTCCTAAAATTATAAGTTTATATTTCAATAATTTAACTACACATTTGCACGTTGAAATAATTTGCAAGTAAATTTCAAAATTACAAAAAATGTTGAAGTAGAAAGACTGAAAAGAGCATTTTCTTGTAAAACATATTCAAATAATCTTAAAAAATCCCCTTAAAAAATCCCCTTAAATTTTTAAATTCAACAACACATTTGCATGTTGTTAATTTCCTTTCATATATTCTTAGTAAATTTCAAAATTACAAAGACATTTTGAAGTAGAAGAGTAAAACGTACTCCAATAATCTTAAAAAATAGTGTATTTTCTTAAAGTTCCCTGAGATATTAAATTAATATTTCAATAATATTACAACATATTTACATGTTGTAATAGTTCTCATTTACTGTATATAAATTGCTAGTAAATTTCACAAATAATTATAAAGAAATTTTGAATTACAAAAAACAGAAATAGTATTTTCTTGTAAAACATAATGATTTAATCTTCAAAAAAGAATGTATTTTCTTGAAGTCCCCCTAATATGTAAGTTAATATTTCAATAATGTATCAACACATTTGCATGTTCACACTTTTTCAATGTCAGTTAATGGTCACATGACATACATGTGAACAAATAGTGTTTTATTTTGATCTAAGACATAACAGCATCTAGTCTCTTCTAAATAACATCTTATCACTTTTAAACTAAACGTTTTGAAAATGGATCAATTGTATCCCTTCAGTATGACGAGAACTTAAAGTCAACATTAAAGGGTATTGACAACACATTTTACAACCAGACAAGGGTGAAATTAATTTTCTCCATCAGAAATTGAAGGTGTAAAGTATGTTTGATAGCAGAAGTCAGATCTGAGAACCAGTTTACAGTGGACTTTTGAAGGAATTTTAATTTCATGTCGACTTTTAGACTTCATTTGATCATAACCACAGCTAGGAAAGTTACTGCATTTAGCAAATCTGAGCTTTCCTCTCTGAAGAAAACATGACACACTTGTGCAACATTTCCACAGAGAGCGGATACTAAAGGAAACCACGTCCTCGCCAAGAAACCCTTGTGTGTGTTTGTGCCTTCGATCTAAAGTGTTTACACTGACAGACATTAATCGCTGGAGGTCGAAACCAGAACATTCATTTAACAAGCCATTTTAAATAACAAGCATACATTAAATAACGCATAAGTAAAAAATATAAAGTGCATTTATGAAAATGTTCTCTCTAGAGTTGTTTTTTTCTAGCTATACTGTAACTATCGATTTTATGGATAATGAATGGCTTTAATGAGGTAAATGTAACTTTAAGTTATTGTTTACAAGCTGATCTATTGATATCTTTCCAGTTTTGAAACACTGCTACATGTCACATTTCAGTAAGTTGTACTTTATCATTTTCGACCATGCAGCGATTGAATATGCACAGTTATAATCTGGTCCAGTGGCCGGTTTCATAAACAGCATAAACTAGTCTAATTGGTCTAATGTAAGTTTTTTTTCTTCTTTAAGATCATAACAACACTAGTCATAACATTTTCAAGTCAAACCGACTGATCTCATTTGAATCCAAAAAGTAAGACTGATTACTGAAGCTAACTGCTAGTTCGTAAAACTAGTTTTTAAAGGGATAGTTCTCCCAAAAACCAGACAGCTGACGGCACCCATTGACTTCCATAGTAGGAAAAAAAAATACTATGGAAGTCAATGGCTACCATTTGGTTCAACAGAAGACAACAGAAGTATTTTTGGGTGAACTATCCCTTTAAGTCACAGTCTTAACATAGTGGCTTTGTCTATGCAACTGGGTCCTGAGCTCTTAATCATATTTAAAAGATTGTTTAATAAAGCAATCACATTTTTCCTAATGATCTCATCTTTTGATGATCATCTCTTTGGTTGGTGTCGCATCTCAAACACGCACTACCACTTACAGTATGCAATAATATCCCAGAGGAAAACTGCTCTTTCATTACCCAGGAGACTTTTAATTATACTTCAATGAAGTATAAACTTTGTCTCAGGCACTTCATCTAAAATAACTTTGCAGGCAATAAAAAGACGCAAATGAAAACGAAGCTGTCACCCACCAAGGATGAAGACAAGGACGATTTAGTTCAAATAAAGATATCCAACAGGATCCAACGTAACAGTGTGAACCATACACGAACAATAGCCGACAATGAATGAGAACTAAAGAGGAACTTAAATACACAGAGCTGATGAACCAAATGCAAACAGGTGAATGTCCATGACAACTGATAGGTGGCGGCAAACTGGAACAAAGGAAACAGGTAACTAAAGAGAAACTAACTAAAAGTCCATGAAAATGAAACTAAACTGACTAAATGACAGATGCATTAATTTACAAAAATGTTTCTGTACTTAAAGCTGCAGTCCGTAACTTTTTTTGGTTAAAAATTATCCAAAATCAATTTAGAGCAAGTACATAACCAGCCAGTGTTCAAAACTATCTCACTATCTTAGCTCGATTCACACCGGTAAGCTTGTAATAATGTTTTATAATAAGAGCGACATGGGAAATTCGAGCACACATCAGTTCATCTGTGCGTCATTACGTCACGTCCATAAACAGAAAGGAGGAGGCCCGTCCAGGCTAGTCGGTTTTATCACATGAGAATGCTGCAGGTAGCGGATCATTTATAGCCTTTTCTCACAGCAGCTGAAATAATTAAACTTGATGGCGGATTGTAATCCAGAAAGATCCAAATGACAATCATCAGTGACAACTGGAGATTCAGCCGTAGTCAAAAAGCAAAAGACTTTGGACTGACAGCAAACAGTAGATTCATCCGAGCTGTGTCAATGCACAACGCACACATATAGATAACTTTTCCACATATGACTGCAATTGCAGGTTTCAAACAAGAGATGGCGACAAAGAGGAAAAATCGCGGACTGCAGCTTTAATTATATTTCTAATTACAAATATATTCCGAAATATTACCAATAACATTGTATACAAGCTTGGCATTGGATATTACAGATTGCTTTTGTTCCTCTTTTGGATAAAAATGTCTGCTAAATGCATATATTTCAATGTAAAGATAAACACAAACTTCCAACAAACAACACTTCAGTATGTATTAATCTCACTCAAAAAAATGCTGGGTTGAAAATGGACAAACCCAGCGGTTGGGTTAAATGTTTGCCCCCGCTGGGTAGTTTTATTTAACTCAATTATTGTTTGAAAATGACTTAAATGAACCCAAAGTATGTTGGAAATTAACATTTATTAATAAGTTTCATGAATAATAATTAAATATTTAATAACTTGATTAATGCATGTTCACCTTTTGATTATTATTGTTGCCTCTAGTAATTATGTGTCAAATTTTTAATTTCCAACCTATTTTGGGTTCATTTTAAGCCAGACATATAGTCATTTTTAAACAATAGTTGAGTTAAATAAAACTGCCCAGCAGACTGAACAAAAATGTAACCCAACCGCTGGGTTTGTTCATTTTCAACCCAAATTATGTTGTAGTTAACACTTTACAATAAGGTTTCATTAGTTAACTACATTATATCTTAAAATGTATTAAGACATATTACCAATAACATTGTATATAACAAATATTGTTGACTCTTTGACGGATCATTTTTGAATGGTAAATGCACAAATGTCAATGAAAATGTAAAAATGAACTAAACATGAACTTTGAATAAAGTTTTTTTTTTTTTTTTTTTTCTCAGGAGAAACATCCAAGCAAGAGCCTCCATTTGATTTCTAGGAGAAACAACTGAGACACTGCCGATTCTCAAGTGTGACTTTTCTGTCCTACAGGATGATTTCTGTCAGCTTCTCCCGGACAGAAGCTGATGTCGTGACAGCTTGTCTTAGTTAGTCTGTGGTTGTTTAGTGAAATCATTAATCGCATCCTTCGTCTTCCCAATTGAAATGCAAAGAACGGCTGTCAGGATCCAGAGAGAGAGAGAGAGAGAGGAAAGCTGCCAGTGTGAGTGAGTGTTTCGGCTCATCCTCTCTCGAGGTTGAGCTGTGATGAATCTACTCACTATCGATTAGTTATAGCTGAGACCTTACAGGGAGAAACCAAACATCCGCTACTGATATAAAAGGTTTCAGCGTCACTTTTGATTAATTCTGCATCAATGGCATTTCAAGAGCAAGGATGAAAAAGCCAATCGAATACTCACGACTTCCTCATGTGTACACTTCTCCACGTTAATGCCATTGACCTGCAAAGAAAAGAAAAACGTTCAGCAGAAATCACATTTAGACATTAAAATCAAGCTCAGGTCGCATTTCACTCCAAAATCGGAAGAAAAAAAAAGAAATTACGATGACTTTTTGCATTATTTTAACGACAAATAACCACATTTAATCCCAAATTCTCTTTACTTTAATGCGACCAGACATTTTATTTTGCATAATAATAAATAAGTATTGTATGTCAATTTGCAATTTGACATACAATACACAACCATTCAAAAGTTCAGGGTCAGATTTTTAAAATGTTTTTAAAAGACTCTCCAAAGCTGCATTTATGTGATCAAAAATGTGAAATATTATTAAAATTTAAAATAACTGTTTTCTATTTGAATATATTTCACAATGTAATTTATATCCAGTGATCAAAGCTGAATTTTCAGCATCATTACTACAGTCTTCAGTGTCACATGATCCTTCAGAAATCATTGCTGAATATAATGTGTGGATATTTATATAGCCTATATATGTAAAGAGCCTCAGAGAGTCTTGTAACATTCAAATGAAATAAAACAAGTCGCTTTAGTTGCACCGCAGGAACTATTATTATATTTCTAGCTCTTTCTCTCTGTTGCTGTTCCAGTGATTCATACAAAAGAGATAAAGGTTAAACCTCCAGTCAAGCTGGAGAAAATGAATCAGAGGGAAGCATCATTAAAATGCAGAGGGAATGCTGCTCTAACACGCACCCTTGACCCCGAGAGCAGCGTAAAGAACAAGAGCGTGCAAAGGCCCAAAACACTAACCTGCAACACGGCGTCGCCGATAAACAGCATCCCCGTCTGATCGGCTGCGGCCCCGGACGGTCCAGTCAGAGGTTAATGGAAAGATTGGGATATAATTACTCATTTAGTAGTGCTTATGCGATGACATGGCAATCAGGATTTGAGTTTGATGAGCCTTTCAATCTGGCATTGGCTTTAGCAAAGACGTGAAGCGCTTTGGGACGAATTTCACACAAATCAAGGTTTTAGTTCAATGCGTTCTGACACATATGATGAAACTTCATAAGCTTTCTGATATCAAGCAGCTCTAAGGGTGGATAACTCAGCGGGAAGCTAATAAAAACCAATAAAACTGCAAACAAATATGCATAAAGGCTTGTACAGTAATTAGCCGCGATTAATAATATATTTGAACTGTATTGCACGAAACAAAGCTATATTGTTCTTAAATACAGTAGGATCAGATACTAATCACATGTTAGCAGCTGCTGTCAGATACTTGCGATGAATAAACTATAACGCGAGCAAGTGTTAATTATACGGATATCAAACGGATGTGCAGGTCATTTATTTTAAATGAAAAACAACAAGAAAACAGTAGGAAGAACTGTACACTACTAGATTTTACACACTGAGAATAATTTGCCAAAAATATTTTAAAAAAACTGCAAAATTATGCAAAAACATATATTGTATTTTGGTTGTTTTCTTAATGCAAGATTTACTTGAGAAGCAAAATGAACTGAAATATTAAGACTTGTTTTGTGAAAAAAGTGTGAGTGTCATGACATGAGAAATCAAATTCACCTTGATCCTTTGATAAAAGAGAGTTTGTACAATTAAAACATACTGTTGATTAAAGGTGTGGTTGATTATGATTTCACTTTTTTAACTTTAGTTAGTGTGTAATGTTGCTGTTTGATCATAAACAACATCTGCAAAGTTACGACGCTCAAAGTTCAATGAAAGGAGATATTTTCATTTGAAGAATTCGCTGTTTGAGGACTACAACAAACAGCTGCTAGGGACTACATCGAGCTTCTTCCTGGGTTAGTGACATCACAAACCCTAAAATTTACATAAACCCCGCCCCTTAGAACACGCAACAAAGGGGGCGGGGCCATGTTGGGCTGCTTTAGAGAAGAGGAAGAGTTGTTGTAGTCGAGTGTTGTTGTCATGCCGTCATTTTACGCCGGACTGCTTCACAAACGAGGATCAATTCAACACAAAAGATGAACATGACGGCACATGCTAGTGGATGAGTTGAATCAACTCCACAGCAACTACATCAATTTATCCACTAACCATTCAGAAACGTCTAAAAGTTGTAACTTCTTCCTGAGTCTCTCCATCAGTGTCGACTCCGGTTTGAACAATGTAAGGCTGAACACTTTCCTCATTTTGGCTGCGTGAGATTCTCCAGCTTTGTTGTTGTTGAGCTATTAAAGCTCCGCCCTCTTCTGGAGCAGCAGCTCATTTGCATTTAAAGGGACACACACAAAAACAGCGTGTTTTTGCTTTGACAAGCTACAATAAATGATCTGTGGGGTATTTTGAGCTGAAACTTCACAAACACAGACAGTCTCTGGACTTATATTACATCTTGTGAAAAGGGAAATTATAGGTCCCTTTTAAAACATCCTCCTCAATATATAAAAAGCATTTATTTAAAGCTTTGATATTGTGGGATCTGTAACGTCACACGGTCAAAAACATTTGCATATGCCTGCCTCCATATGACTATATCATCACATAATTTATAAAGTTTGAGAATTTTGAAGTGAATTACAAGGGTGTTCGCAGTGGGCTGTGTTTATATTAATCTTGCATCATAAAAGCATTCTGAGCCGAGGTGGAAGTATATTTAACCACTTAAATGACTCAGCCGAACACATGAGTAATCTCCAGCACACTTCTTCGTCAGGATTAGAGTGTAGTTAAAAACTATCCTGCTGTTAAGACTAATATCAGAATTGATTCGAGAGAGAAATTGCGATACATTTGGAAAATATCAAAATCGATCCAGAATAACTGTATTGCGAATCGAGAATTGATGTATTGTCCCAGCCCTAGTACTGGATCTGACAGCAGTTGAATCACAAACTGCAAGTATATGATTTATAATTCTTAGTCTGTTTATGATGGTTTTATATGAATAATGTTTTCAAAACACTAACTCACAAGAGGGCATTGATACCGTTTCCAATGCAGTGATGTTAGCCAATCATGAGTGTAATTTACTGTCAAGCCTTAAAGGAGCTGCACCTTAAAAATTTATCTTTTCAGACAGAGGGTCAGAATGAAGGTTGAAAATAATCACTTTTTCTGCATAGATATTTGTGTTTTTGTGCAACTTTAACATTATCAGTGAACCTCAAGGAACATTAAAATATATATTTAAAAAAGAATCATGTCATGACCCCTTTAAGACATGGACAAATATCTGCCAGTAGACTAAGAAAAATTTATTTGTTTTCCTTTTGAATTCAGTTTATTTTTCTGACCTCAATGGCAGATATTTGCTCTTGTTTTAGCAAATCAATTAATTAATAACTTTTTAAAGAAAAACAAGATTTAATGTCAAAATTGCTTCTTAAGTAAATGTATATTGATTTAAGAACATTTACATATTTTAATTAAAAGCCAAGACAAAAAATGCTGAGTAAGAAAATCTCTTTTTTTTTTTTTTTTACTTAGAAACAAATACAAGGAAATTAAGTAACACACTGAATCAAACATGAAAAGTGTGATGTAGAAAAACTTCCCCCTCCCTTATAAAACATACTCTTAAAAAAATATTCTCAAAAAGTCATTTTTACAAGTGCTGCACAAATATTACGGGTTATAGCTAGCGCTCTGACTACAGCTGCTTTACAGCGGATGGGAGGAACTCTTGTCATCTTACCTACTTGATCTTTGAAAATCTTCGAGATGACCACAGGCACTTTATGTTCTGCTCCCCCCTGAAATACATGAAGAGCCATTAAGGAAATTCTCCTCACATTTCACATCCTTCTAATACCAACACGGTTCAAAAGTACAAATATTGCCTCATCAAAGATTATTGTCAGTAAAACTAATGAGAGTTGATTTATCAGAAAATCAGGTTCCTCTTTGATCTCTAAAAGACTGATATTGTGCAATGATTATCTTGCCTGTGGAGACATGAGTGCACTACCTGCGTATGTTTAATCAAGCTCTTTAAAGTGAATGAACAACATTAAAGAAGCAAAAGACCTACTTTGATACTCAGACCGAGACCTCCAGTCACCTGTCTTCGAAGTACAACAGTTCTGTGCTTTAAAAAAGGGGAATTTAGTTGGTAAAATATTCAAAGCATCAACTAGATAAAAACATAATTAAAGAAGTGATCATATGGCAACACTTGACTTGAAGTCTGTATGTAAAATGCTTTATACAGGTTCAGTAAATACATAAATCAGACTGTTAATGTTTTTATTGTTTTTATAGCATTAAAACAGATTTAAAAATCCCAACTTTCAAATACAGGTATTATCAGGTAATAAATAAATAAATGTAACTGTTGGTGTGTTTAGTGTTTTTAAAATAACATTAAATAAGACAAAAGAAATGTATAAACTTTTTTTCACACAACTTTCAAATACAGGTAATATATCAGACAATAAAAATAAATGTTACTTTTGATGTATTTACTGTTTTTTCCCCCCAAAAAAGTCTCAGCTTTCATAAATAAATAAATAAATAAATGAAATTTACTTTCAATGTTATTGCCTAACATTAAAAAGGCACAAAATCTCCACCTTTAAATACAGGTAATATCAGACAATAAATGAATACATTTTACTATTGATGTTTAATAATTAATAAATAACAATAAAAAATCTAAGTCTCAACTTTCATAAATAAATAATCTAAACTATCAAACAGGTAACATCAGGCAATAAAAATAAATTTTACTGTTGATGTGTTTAGATTTTTTTTTTTTTAAAAGTCTTGATTTTCATAAATAAATAAATATCTCAACTTTCAAATACAGGTAAATATGGAAGTTTTCTGCCACTTAATAAAAAATAAAAAATATATAACTTTTTTCTTAGAATTGTGTTTATATCTCGCAATTCTGACTTTATAACGTGCAATTGCTAGTTATAAAGTCCGAATTGTGAGATATAAACACAATTCGGAGGGAAAAAAGGATTGCAAGTTTATATCTCATAATTGTGTTTATAACGTTCTGACTTTATAAGTCGCAACTGTCTTTTGTATTGTTTTTATTTAGTGGCAGAAACAAGCTTGGTAAGATATCAGGCAATGATCATACATTTTACTATTCATGTGTTTAAAATTTTTCAAATGTTTTCAAATTTCAAACTTCGTCATTTTTATCAAGATCCAAACAATAAATGTTTATCCTTACTGTAGCGATTTACTAATATTTACGAATAGGTTAGTCAATGCAGATGGGAAACACTTCACAGCACTCATCTAATTCTGTCAAACAACATGCAAAGGATCGCAAACAACTTCTCAATAAAGGCTTATGATGGCCAAAACTTAAACAACCTCAGTTTAGAGTGGAAAGATATTTATTTATACGATTAGAAAGCAGAGACTTTCCTTTTGACTTTAGTGCCTAAAACTCAAAATGTGTTTCTGGGTCAAAGTGACGGAGCAGGTCACGTGTAGTTATAAACCCAAAAATATAAGCAGGATTATAAACATTCTGTAAAACTCACTTGATTATGACTATATTGGATTCTCAGGCATGTATTGTACACATTTAATAACTTTCATTGTGTACTGACAGCATCATTTCTGAAAATAGCGGCCGTAGCGTGATGCCACTGATGAATGAGGATCTCATGCCTAAAAACAAAGAAGTGACGTGTGCTTCCTGACAGCCATGTCAAATGTAATGAAAACTTGTAACAGATCACACTCATCTGCTGCCAACTGTGATGTCTGATGAAGAGAAGCGTCCCACTTTAAACCATGATGAAATGACCGGAGTATGTTTGAATATTGATCGAGTCAAAGGCAAAGACTCAGTACTTACATTTAAGTGGGAGTCGCCACCGTTTACGCACACCACATCCTGCTTCTGTATGATTAACAGCTCTTTCGTTAACTTTAAGCGAACATCGTAGGTGTTACTTGTGTGTTCGTCGTACAAAAGGGCAAGTCCGGTTTTTGTCTGTTGAAAAAATAAGCAAAAAAAAAAAAAAACATGTTAGTCACATAACCGAATAGGATTAAAAGTTTAATTGACAACCGCATTTAGCTGGGATGTGTATGTGGCCAAAAAGCAACATTAAACATATTAGATTTGACCTATTTTCCAAGTCTTCTGAACCCAGATATGACAGCTTGTCACAACTCTCTGAAAAGCTTCCCCTTTTCAGGTGAACTACTTCCATACGGCACACAAGATTGAGATTAATGTAAAAAATGTCTGCCTTTTATTTTTCTCGTAGTATTTGATTCCACCTTGAGAAGTTGGATCTGTCTCCACTGAAAGATAAACTGAATAAATGCAACAGAAATGTCGCCTGTGGATCTTTCAATTAATTTCAAGTTTTCTCTCAGACAACCCAGCGCAGGGACAAAATGAGTCTAGAGAGCCACGTTAATTCACTTAACCCACAAAACAGTCCCTGGAGGAACTTCCTGTGGCTGAAAAATACTTTTCGCTATGGAATCAATTACAATCTTTATTCATCACAGTTTCTGTGACTTTCATATGGCCAGAGAAATCATGAATCGCCTCCTGATGCTTTCTGAGCAAAACTGAACTGAGGTGCTGGAAAGAGATGAAGGTACACGTCTTCACTCATTCTGACACCAGTCTGTCTCTCTCCAGCAGAGTTTTTCTCCCATCAGCCCTGAGGTCTAACACATACATTACAGAGTAGATAAAGCAGACATTTATAAATGAGTGTAAAAGAAAACACGAGGCTCCCTGTAAAAATGATAAATGATAACAATAAAGTCATATGTTTAACCATTACTTTAGCTCATCAAAATAATTTAATCAATTTTTACTTCATTTTGATGATAAGGCTATACTTAAAAAAATTTAAATGACAACTACTTTATACCTATAAGTATATTTTTTATTTGCATGACTGAGTGAACTGTTCCATATATACATTATACAGTGGGTATGGAAAATATTCAGACCCTCTTAAATTTTTCACTCTTTGTTATATTGCAGCCATTTGCTAAAATCATTCAAGTTCATTTTTTCCCTCATTAATGTACACACAGCACCCCATATTGACAGAAAAACACAGAATTGTTGACATTTTTGCAGATTTATTAAAAAAGAAAATATCACATGGTCCTAAGTATCTCCTCATATATTTAACTCAGGTGCTGTCCATTTCTTCTGATCATCCTTGAGATGGTTCTACAGCTTCATTTGAGTCCAGCTGTGTTTGATTATACTGATTGGACTTGATTAGGAAAGCCACACACCTGTCTATATAAGACCTTACAGCTCACAGTGCATGTCAGAGCAAATGAGAATCATGAGATCAAAGGAACTGCCTGAAGAGCTCAGAGACAGAATTGTGGCAAGGCACAGATCTGGCCAAGGTTACAAAAAACATTTCTGCTGCACTTAAGGTTCCTAAGAGCACAGTGGCCTCCATAATCCTTAAATGGAAGACGTTTGGGACGACCAGAACCCTTCCTAGAGCTGGCCGTCCGGCCAAACTGAGTTATCGGGGGAGAAGAGCCTTGGTGAGAGAGGTAAAGAAGAACCCAAAGATCACTGTGGCTGAGCTCCAGAGATGCAGTCGGGAGATGGGAGAAAGTTGTAGAAAGTCAACCATCACTGCAGCCCTCCACTAGTCGGGGCTTTATGGCAGAGTGGCCCGACGGAAGCATCTCCTCAGTGCAAGACACATGAAAGCCTGCATGGAGTTTGCCAAGATGGTGAGAAAAAAGATTCTCTGGTCTGATGAGACCAAGATAGAACTTTCTGGCCTTAATTCTAAGCGGTATGTGTGGAGAAAACCAGGCACTGCTCATCACCTGTCCAATACAGTCCCAACAGTGAAGCATGGTGGTGGCAGCATCATGCTGTGGGGGTGTTCTTCAGCTGCAGGGACAGGACGACTGGTTGCAATCGAGGGAAAGATGAATGCGGCCAAGTACAGGGATATCCTGGACGAAAACCTTCTCCAGAGTGCTCAGGACCTCAGACTGGGCCGAAGGTTTACCTTCCAACAAGACAATGACCCTAAGCACACAGCTAAAATAACGAAGGAGTGGCTTCACAACAACTCTGTGACTGTTCTTGAATGGCCCAGCCAGAGCCCTGACTTAAACCCAATTGAGCATCTCTGGAGAGCCCTAAAAATGGCTGTCCACCAACGTTTACCATCCAACCTGACAGAACTGGAGAGGATCTGCAAGGAGGAATGGCAGAGGATCCCCAAATCCAGGTGTGAAAAACTTGTTGCATCTTTCCCAAAAAGACTCATGGCTGTATTAGATCAAAAGGGTGCTTCTACTAAATACTGAGCAAAGGGTCTGAATACTTAGGACCATGTGATATTTCAGTTTTTTCTTTTTTAATAAATCTGCAAAAATGTCAACAATTCTGTGTTTTTCTGTCAATATGGGGTGCTGTGTGTACATTAATGAGGAAAAAAAATAACTTAAATGATTTTAGCAAATGGCTGCAATATAGCAAAGAGTGAAAAATCTAAGGGGGTCCGAATACTTTCCATACCCACTGTACATATACATTAAAGCCGCACGATTAATTGTTAAAAGATCGCAATCTCGATTCAAACACCCACATGATCTCATTCCTAAATGATTCGCCTGTGGTCAAATCTATGTTTGCATTGCCGCTGACCCAGAGAGAACAGTTGTCATGTTTAGGTATGAATACACAAACAGTCTTTTCAACCACACAGTTTTGTTATTCCTGTGTTACAAATATTGATATCATCACAGAAAAACTGGGATGAAAGTTTGTAGTTCAGATATAAACACTGATGTCTGCGGAAGCGATCAAAATAGAGCAAATCACCTTTAGAAATTAATTTGGTGCTTCAAATAACAATTGTACCGATTACATAGTTACACCAGTAGGTGGCGACAAGTGACTGATAAAATATGTATCACTGAATCATTCATTCAAGAGATTCGTTCAAAAAAATGTTGATTCATCCAGTAATGAAACAACTGAAATATTTATGAGTGAGTCATTGAATCATTCATTCAACCCAATTTTTTTTTAAATACAGGTGCTGGTCATATAATTAGAATATCATCAAAAAGTTGATTTATTTCACTAATTCCATTCAAAAATTGAAACTTGTATATTATATTCATTCATTACACACAGACTGATATATTTCAAATTTTTATTTCTTTTAATTTTGATGATTATAACTGACAACTAAAGAAAATCCCAAATTCAGTATCTCAAAAAATTAGAATATTGTGAAAAGGTTTAATATTGAAGACACATGGTGCCACACTCTAATCAGCTAATTAACTCAAAACACCTGCAAAGGTCTTTAAATGGTCTCAGTCTAGTTCTGTAGGCTACACAATCATGGGGAAGACTGCTGACTTGACAGTTGTCCAAAAGACGACCATTGACACCTGGCACAAGGAGGGAAAGACACAAAAGGTCATTGCAAAAGAGGCTGGCTGTTCACAGAGCTCTGTGTCCAAGCACATTAATAGAGAGGTGAAGGGAAGGAAAAGATGTGGTAGAAAAAATTGTACAAGCAAAAGGGATAACCGCACCCTGGAGAGGATTGTGAAACAAAACCCATTCAAAAATGTGGGGGAGATTCACAAAGAGTGGACTGCAGCTGGAGTCAGTGCTTCAAGAACCACTACGCACAGACGTATGCAGGACATGGGTTTCAGCTGTTGCATTCCTTGTGTCAAGCCACTCTTGAACAACAGACAGCATCAGAAGCGTCTAAAGACAAAAAGGACTGGACTGCTGCTGAGTTGTCCAAAGTTATGTTCTCTGATGAAAGTAAATTTTGCATTTCCTTTGGAAATCAGGGTCCCACAGTTTAGAGGAAGAGAGGAGAGGCAAACAATCCACGTTGCTTGAGGTCCAGTGTAAAGTTTCCACAGTCAGTGATGGTTTGGGGTGCCATGTCATCTGCTGGAGTTGGTCCACTGTGTTTTCTGAGGTCCAAGGTCAACGCAGCCGTATACCAGGAAGTTTTAGGGCACTTCATGCTTCCAGCTGCTGACCAACTTTATGGAGATGCAGATTTCATTTTCCAACAGGACTTGGCACCTGAACACAGTGCCAAAGCTACCAGTACCTGGTTTAAGGACCATGGTATCCCTGTTCTTAATTGGCCAGCAAACTCGCCTGACCTTAACCACATAGAAAATCTATGGGGTATTGTGAAGAGGTAGATGAGATATGTCAGACCCAACAATGCAGAAGAGCTGAAGGCCACTATCAGAGCAACCTGGGCTCTCATAACACCTGAGCAGTGCCACAGACTGATCGACTCCATGCCACGCCGCATTGCTGCAGTAATTCAGGCAAAAGGAGCCCCAACTAAGTACTAAGTGCTGTACATGCTCATACTTTTCATGTTCATACTTTTCAGTTGGCCAAGATTTCTAAAAATCCTTTCTTTGTATTGGTCTTAAGCTGCGCACACACTTAAGGATTGTAAGGCCGATTATGAATGTAAATTGATATTTATGACTGATCGTGCTCAAACGCGTCCAGTCAGAGCCAGTTGTGTTCAGTCTGCGATTACAGTCGTATATGAGTGAGTATATATGTGTGAGTATATAAATCGGCTCCAGTCGAAGGAAACAATCGGTATGTGTGTTCAGTTCAGTCTTAGAATGTTTCAGCTAATCGGTAGGTGTGTCCCCGGCTTTAGGTAATATTCAAATTTTCTGAGATACTGAATTTGGGATTTTAATCAAAATATCAAAGGGGGGGTTGCATGCAATTTCACTTTTTTAACTTTAGTTAGTGTATAATGTTGCTGCTTGAGCATAAACAGTATCTGCAAAGTTACAGCGCTGAAAGTTCAATGCACACGGAGATATTGTCTTTTAAAGTTATGGCATTTTATTGCCTACAAAAACGGGTGGTTTGGACTACAACGAGCTTCTTCCCGGGTTGGTGACATCATAAACCCTTGCTATTAACATAAACACTGCCTCCGGGAACACGCAACAAAGTGGGCGAGGCCATGTGGCGCAGCATAATGAAAGCGGAAGAGTTGTTTACACCGAACGCGAGCTGTGCGACGCGACGCGTCAAAAGATATAGAACCCATTATTATCTGTGATATTTTCTACACTGGATGCGGTGCTGAAGACAGATTCCAGAATCTACACGAGTTTAATGCTGGATTTACACAAAGACTTTTACTGAAAGATGAAGCAGTTCCCACTTTAAAAGCAGAAGCTGCTGTTTATCAGCCCCAAACTGTAAGTACATTTTATTGTTTGTCTTTTAAACGTAATGTTATAGTTCTGTTGCTATTTTTAATGCATCTAGGACGTATACAAAGAGCAACTCGTTTTTGCTAGCCAGTTAGCTAAATTCTAGTGCAACAAACACCAACAAACTTCTATGTTCATAGACAAACAGTTGTTCATGCTATAAATTAAACGCTACCTTTACAAAAATGCGCCTACTCAGGCATGTATTTACTACAGTAAAGCTTTAATCAGGATAAAACTGTATATTGAAAGCTAACAAACAGCAGTGACAGCTTATCTAAACACTTTGACAAATACTAAATGAAATACCATTCATAAACGTCCTTTAAAAGCCGCGATTGGAGAGGTTCTGCTTTATCCTCTTCATCTGGGTCTGATTTGGCAGCAAAGTAGGCACTATTATTTACTTTCCACCTAAGCGCGTAACTACGAATGGTAAGGGGTGTGGCGTTTCCGGACGCTTCAGCGAATCACGACAGACTGGGCCAGTTACCAACCTGCTGACCAATCTGAGCACATTGCGTATGTCGGAGGGAGTGGCTTCATAGAAGCAGGAAGTCAAACGAGCCGTTCATATGACAGTGGAAACAGAGGTGTAGAATTAAGATAAAATATATGAAAAATACAGCATTTAAAAAAAAAAAACGAAGCATTAAGACATGTTAAACTGTGCCCCCAAAACACAATCAAGCCTAGAAAAAAAACATGTAACCCCCCCCCCTTTAAAAGAAATAAACATCTGAAATATATCAGTCTGTGTGTAATGAATGAATGTAATATACAAGTTTCACTTTTTGAATGGAATCAGTGAAATAAATCAACTTTTTGATGATATTCTAATTATATGACCAGCACCTGTAGTAGTAACTCATTTTCTCATGGGCGGTCAAAGCAGAGAAAGGGGAGGTAACCTTTCCCCTTATGACGACATATAGGGAAGATTCGAAGACTCGTCTGAGCTTTCATTTTCTCAATTTACCCAGGGTTTGGTTTACACCCATCGCCTTTTCTAGCCACTGGGGGACCATATGCAGGCTAAAATTTAAAAAAAACCTCATAAAATGAAATTTTCATGCCATGGGACCTTTAACATTTTGTCAGAACCTCTAGTAAATTACATGTTATTTTGTTTAGTTGTCTGTTCAGAATCATGGGAGAATCGTGATCTCTGTCTAGATTTTCATGACTCTCAATTTATCTGAATTTAATCTGAATTAATCGTTCAGCTCTAACATTACTGTTTTAAGATTTAAGGTCAAATAAGGCCAGAATTCTGTTGATAAGGGCTGTTCACACCAAGATCGATAACTATAATGATTACTTTATTAGCTTCCAAACCAGCACATGATATTGTTCTGTTTATTCTGCTGTTTTGTCACCTGCCTCTTAAAATGCTCAAGGTCTTTAAAGCAGGATTGATTCTGACTGGCTGTCAGTGTTTTTTATCATGCATCAGCTGGAAAAAAATCATTCTGTAAGTGATTCCGATGATCTCTTTTCTCTGTGCTGTTAATGTTATCGCTGTGGTGTGGAATTCTTTTTTAGAACTACATCTTTATCATTATAGTTACAGTTATCGTCCTTGGTGTGAACAGGCCTTATCAACAGCATTTCTGTAAACACTGCAGGATTATAATATTATCCCTACCACCCTGTTTAGAGAACATTAGTTTTGCTTATTATAGCTATGAGAAGTTAAAACATTACTAATGTTTTCAGCATATAAACCATCACAGGCTTTGGAGTATTTCATACACTCATAAAATTATTTCAATGCATGTCACTACCCAAACTTGTACATTACTAGGACAGCAGATCAACACACTCATATGGACAGTGTTTATCTGTGCAAACATCACTCTAGTCCCAGCTTCTGCGATCTGTGTCATTCAAACATGTTATTACATCTGAGGATCGCAGAGACTTGACAACATTGTCCAAAGAGAAATAACAACCAAAGTGATGTTTGGTCACGCACAGATGAACAGCAGCACAGCAACACTTCCCTCATGAGACTGTGCTCAGCACATCCTTGTCATAATTAACAGAGAAAAACAGCAGATTAAAAACAAAAATGACAGTGATATTTCACCACAAAATTAACAGGGAAAAAAAAAAAAACGTTTTATTTTGTATACAGAAAATGAAGCACATTGAAAATTGCAATACTGTAATGCAAAAAAGTAATAAAAAACATCCTCTCTAGATAAATTAAATATTAACTGAAACAAAATACATTTTTTTAATAATTTATTTTACTTTTTTTCCCCAACTAGCAGCCTAGTTTTCATTTAGTTTAAGTTGAAGTACTAGCCTAAAATACCAACCTAAAAAACTAAAACTAAGGTCTGTCCTGTTAGCATATATACCGTCCTGAATGAGCCACAGCAGTCCACCATTTCTGTTTACTCGCTGTAGCAGCTGGAGATATACAATGTCTGTGCCAAAACACATTACAAATGTTCTATTATTGGATGTACCAACGAACATAAGAGTCTCCATAGACTCTCAGCTTCTGAGCCACTGAGGACACCGTGGTTGATTTTCATTTATGAAGGAAATGTGCCGAAGAAAGTCGGTAAAGTGATATATATTTGCGCAAATCATTTTACGCCGGACTGCTTCACAAACGATGAACATGACGGCACATGCTAGTGGATGGGTTGAATCAACTCCACAGCAACTACATACATTTATCTACTAACCATTCAGAAACGTCTAAAAGTTGTAACTTCTTCCTGAGTCTCTCCATCAGTGTCGACTCCGGTTTGAACAATGTAAGGCTGAACACCGTTACTGACAATCCTCATTTTGGCTGCGTGAGATTCTCCAGTTTTGTTGTTGTTGAGCTGTTAAAGCTCCGCCCTCTTCTGAAGCAGCAGCTCATTTGCATTTAAAGGGACACACACAAAAACGCCGTGTTTTTGCTCACACCCAAATAGGGGCAAATTTGACAAGTTATAATAAATGATTCATGGGGTATTTTGAGCTGAAACTTCACAGACACATTCTGGAGACACCAGAGACTTATATTACATCTTGTGAAAGGGGCATTATAGAGGCAGTTCTGAATATATATTCAGAACTTTATATATATATTTCGCATCTGAACTGCAAAAACATTTAGTTTACGCTATGCATGTGTTTGTTCGTCCTGTGATGATGACTCTGGTTCTGACAGACCCACCGTCTCTCTGTACTGGCCTAGTTCTCTCTCTGGCACCTAAACCCACTCTCCCTGGAGACACCGGGATGTAGGTCAAGTGAGTCTCCCGTTAGCTCTACAGGGAGAGGATAATTAATCAAAGTTTGGAGTTATAGACTGAGCCTTCCCTGCCACTGCACGCGCTCAAGCTTCTGTAAAGGTGAGTTTTTTGCTATTTATACACATGTACATGGGAATGCCTTAATTCTCAGGCAGAGTCTCTGGAGACATCTGGGCTTAGATGCTTCGCTCAAGGCCACAACTGTGGTAGTCACAGCTTGATGGTTTGGAAGGGGACTAAAATCCAGATTTGGCCGAAGGATCTGGCTAAGGGTCACCTCTGCATGACGGCCCATGGGAAAAATATAATTTCTCCAGCCAAAACTCATGAAATGCCCAACAGTATCAACTTACACAGACAAGCAGCAATCACATTTCCTTCAGTAAATGCAAACAGTTATTTTGTATAGTACTTTTCACAAATGGTCAACTAATATTCTTTTTTTTTATGGCCGATGCTGATATGTTAAAAACCAGGGGGGCCGATGGCCAAATATATATAAAGCCGATACATGATAATTTATCACACTATTAAATTATTTTACCGCCCTTGACAATCATTTATGAGACAACACTTTCCCGCCATTGACGGAATTTTCCGTCATTTATGAAACAACGCTTCCCCGCCATTAATGGAATTTTCCATCATTTCTGAGACAATGCTTCCCCACTATTGATGGAATTTTCCAGCTTTTGACAAATCGGTCAAACAGAAAAACTTAATAGCCGATGCCAATAATTAAAAATGTCAAATATCGGCCAATATATCAGCCATGGCGATGTCTCGGTTGACCACTTCTTTTCACAATGCATTTTGTTTAAAGGAATAGTGCCTAGCCAAAGGAGACTATCACAGTGAAAAACTAACACTCAGCATGATATAATATGAATAAATGTGACGTCAATAAGATACAGAAGAGGATTAGGGCCAAGCAATAAAAAAAAAATAAATAAAACCATCTCAAGATTAAAGTTGTTAAAAAAACTCGAGAAAAAACTCGAGTTAAAATGTTGAGAATGAAGTCATTAAATTACGAGAAAAAACTTGTTAAATTTCGAGAACAAATTGGTTAAATTATGAGAAAAATGTAGTTAAATTCCAAGAAAAAAGTCAAGATAAAATTTTGAGAATAAACTCATTAAATTATGAAAAAAAAGTCATTAAATTATGAGAAAAATGTCGTTAAATTTCAAGAAAAAAGTCGAGATAAAATTATGAGAAAAAACTTGTTAAATTTTGAGAAAAAGGTTGAGATAAAATGTTGATAATAAAGTCATTAAATTACGAGAAAAAAAATTGTTAGATTATGACAACGGATTCGTTAAATTATGAGAAAAAACTCGTTAAATTTCGAGAAATAAAGTCGAGATAAAATGTTGAGAATAAAGTTATTAAATTATGAGAAAAAAGTTGTTAAATTATGAGAACAAATTCATTAAATTATGAGAACAAATTCATTAAATTATGAGAAAAAAAATCGTTAAATTTCGAGAAATAAAGTCGAGATAAAATGTTGAGAATAAAGTCATTAAATTATGAGAAAAAAGTTGTTAAATTATGAGAACGGATTCGTAATTTAACGGATTTGTTCTCATAATTTAACGACTTTTTCCTCAACATTTTATCTTGACTTTTTTTTCTCGAAATTTAACAACTTTAATCTCGAGATGGTTTTATTTTTTATTATGCTTGGCCCTAATCCTCTTCCGTAATAAGAAGCCTACACTGAAGATGCATTTTAATATTTTGCCTGTGTTGTTGGTTTTCATGTTTTCTACACCAAAGGCCATCTGGAATCAGGAATAACCCAGGAGAAATGCATGTCTGTTTGAAATCAGTGATCAAGTACAGACTTGCTTTTGTAACTTCTAGAATAATTCCCATAGAGACTGGGGCTGGCTGTATAACAGTACATAGCATGCAATGGAATTAATGAGATTCTGTGGTACAGTATGTTGTGTGTGAGTGACAAAGAAATATGGAGGAAATACAGAATCAGACTCTTTTCAAAAGAAGACAAGGAAGAACTTCAAAGGGTGTGAATTCTGTCAAACTTTTAAAAGAACCAACTCAGAGCAGAAACTGTGTCCAACAATCTGAAGACGCTTTTCACATCTAGTGGACCATTTAAGAAGAAAGCAATAAGCCATAAACGAGGTGCCATGTGGAACTGTGATAAAAAAAGCTTTTATAAAATTGCAAAAAGGAAAACATGAGAAGAAAAATACACTAAAAGACACATGAGAATAAACAGAATAAAAGACACGCTAATAATCAAACACTCTAGCAACACTATTTTGAAAATTACCTTTACATTTAGCAGAAATTTAAACCTTTTACTTTTCTTTCTTTGTATTTTCTGAACTTGCTTGATGCAAAACAAAAGATAAAATGATCAAAACAACAATTTCCACATCGTTACTTAAAATTAATAATTTTCCATACAATTTCAAACTCTTGTATTGTGATGAATACCGTCAACACGGTCCAGAATTACTCATAGCATTATATAAGATTTTAGTCATGCCGCCCACCCCTATCTACTCCAGTCTGAAAATGACCTTATCAAGTTTCAAAAACTAGATTTGTTAGATCTGTGATTTTAAAACGCCTTTAAGGTCAATTATCTGCTTCAAACGATGATTACTTTTAAGTGTTTGCCGTTGTAATTGTGAAATATTGCCTCTAATTTGAATTCACTACAAAGGCGGCCGAGAGCGCCACTGGACTGCTTCAATCAAGATAATAATTAGAAGAAGAATGAAGGTCAACTGCTGTCTGGAGATCAGATCACAGCCGATAATGTTACACCGCTCCAGGGCTGGAACGCACAGACACGGATATTGTCTTTTCCCCAGACAACAGGACGGGCGTAATAGTCGATACATATGCTTTTGCCTGAACATTTAAAGTCTGCATTTAAAATGGAAACATCTGAATTTAATTATCCGCCACACAACAATTACAGTAACTGCACTGCAAAAAAATATTTTCTTCCTCAGTATTTTTGTTGTTTTGCAGTACAAATATCTAAACTTTCTTGAGAAGCAAAATGACAAGA
Organism: Chanodichthys erythropterus; assembly: GCF_024489055.1. Taxonomy (NCBI): domain Eukaryota; kingdom Metazoa; phylum Chordata; class Actinopteri; order Cypriniformes; family Xenocyprididae; genus Chanodichthys; species Chanodichthys erythropterus. The sequence goes on along the minus strand of NC_090238.1, from coordinate 36,736,500 downwards.
TATTAAGTCCTGTTTTCTGAAAAATGTATCAAAATGTAGTGAGTTTATGCTTAAAACTAAAATAAATATCTGCCATAGGGTCAGAAAATTAATCTTGATTTCCCTTTGAATTAAGTTTATTTTTCTGAGCCCATTGGCAGATATTTATTCTTGTTTTAAAGAGAACCTATTATGCCTTTTTCCATGTTCAACTTTCTTTAGTGCTTAAAAAAAAGTACAAAGTTCCTTCTATCCTTAGCAGATTATTGCTGAAGTGAAAAAAAAGTTATAGAAGTTATTATTGTGAAAAATGCACAAAAGTACTATTTTTAATTTTTTTAATGAAATACATATTTTCCAAAACATGTTTTATGCTAAAACTGTGAGAACATCAAAGCCATAAACCTAAACAAGCTGTGTTCCAAATTTGATTTTGATATCTCAAAAAATGAGCTTTCAGTACAATTTCGTTACCTTATTTTTGACAGTGAACAATACATGTGTGACTATTTTTATTTCAAGGACGATTTAACCTTTTTGAATCATGTTTTTGTGTGTATGTGTTCACACAGCAAGTGCCAAAACCTTTACCAAATTTCGTACCACTCTGATGAACTAAAAAATCCTAAAAAAACAAAACGTTAAATGACCAAACAGCACCAGTTTATTAACAAACAGTTCATTAACTTGGCTGGACAGCAAGAGAATTGGAATCCTGCAGAAAGCTGATCTGATGTGTCTAATTTTTTATCGATCATTTGCTGATAAAGGGTGAGAAACCTGGACTGTAAACCCAAATAAGTTGGCAAAACTCAAAAATTTTGAGTCAGTCATTTGCCTCAAAATTTTTAAAGCTACAATATGTTGTTTTTTGCTGCTAGAGGTCACCTATTCAAAACAAAGGCATAGCTTGATGACGCCAAGTTTGAGCACGGAATCTTGGGAAACGTCGTCTTTTCCTCACAGCCGGTGGAAAAGAATCGGGACAGGACTCGAGCAGAAATCATGTTCATGGATGAGATTATTAACGTTACTGTAGTATGAAGCAGAGCAGGACGAGTGTTGTTGGAGCTGAACGATGCCGCTGGAGCGACTGCTAATGAGAGACCAACGCAACACGCCCTGGGAGCAGCGGAACTTTTATAATGCCGCAGTCGCTTCTTCCGGTCATGAGTATGGGGTAACACAGCACTGTTTATCATATTAGATACATTTGACTGTGTTGAAAATGATGTTATAACATTAATCTCTGCTGTGAGACACTGTTACACACTGCAGTAAGATAGATCAATATTAGAATATCATAGTAAACGCTTGATAAATGGCATGCAATTCATTTTAAAATGTATTGTATGATGGAGAAAATGCTGTATTACTTAGCTACTTTACAAAATAGTGTTTTTCTCTGAGGCATGGTAAAGCATGGTACTCTTGGAAAATCAAGAGAACTAGATTTAAACAATAAGACTAAACGTGTTGAGCTATATAACAATAATTAGTTTTCTGTCTATAAATATATCAAAACAGTTGTTCCCTTGTCTATTAAAACATGTAATATTTTGAAGCATCTTTGGTGTTTCCATGGTTTCTACAAAATAAAACCGGAAACCGAGGGTAACACGGGCGTTATTGGGACGTTATTGGGACGACATTGACAAGTGACTCCTCATACGTCCCGGAGCCTTGGTTAAAATTGCAATTTTCTCACGATTTACAAATAGTTGGAAACGTTTGGGATTTTGTAAGTACTCAAAATATATAACACAAAATATACTCCCTCAGCTATATAGGTTTTGGATCAGTGCTAATAAAAGGACAAATCAACTGTCTGGTTCATATAGCATTGGAAGGTTGTCTTCCAGGAGTCTGAAAACATTTATTTAAAGGTGACAGGGTTGAGGTGACAGCTGTGCTAAACTTGAAGACAATCTGCCAGTCACGAAGAGATTTTAAGGCTCATGATACAAACAAGTGTTCTTTATGTACTGCAGCTCGGTTTGATTTCTTTTCTCATCCTACCCTTCTCTGCACCCTCGCATGTGACCTCCATGACTTCAGCCGACCAATCAGAGCACATTGTGCTTTTCAGAAGGAGGGGCTTCATAGAGACAGGAACTAAACAAAGTGTTACTGACAGACTGGGAAGAGAGGAGCTGCAACAATGGAGAATATGAGGAAAAAAAAATCAACATTCAAGTATGAAAACCTGATCTAGTAGAACTCAAAAACAACATCAAGACTTTGTAAAAGGGAACTCAATTTTGATACATTTTACAGACTTAATATCTTGTCATTTTGCTTTGTATCTTGATTTAAGAATGTTTAGATATTTGCACTGGAAAACAAGACAAAATGATTTTTTTTTCTTGCAGTGTGGTGTGTCCTGACTCCTCAGATATCAAAGATGTGCCAATCACAGAATTCAGGTTAAAGCGATCGCTGTGAGCGTGCGAGAGAGCAGCCGTTCAGATGATCTGGAAAGTGGCAGCGGACGACGCACAGATCAATCAAATTACCCTGATGGCCACCGTAAAGCTGCAGGCTGTAATAAATTCAATAGATTCTCATCAGCAGGGAATCTAACCCACGTTGTTGAAGACACTAGTTACCGTATCAGCCAGAAATCTTTCAAGCAGCTGGAATCTGAGCAGGAGAGTGAAGCTGAGTGATCCATAATCATTATTTACTCTTCTCAACATCACCTACAGCAGCACAGTGAGAAGATGCGCTTAACCAGGAGAACAAGTCGAGCTGAAACAGCATTTGCAACATATTTAACCCTTTAAAGCCTACTGTACTGTATATTTGACACATGATCTAAATAATCAATATAATCTGAAAAACCTGTTGCACACAATCTTCTACAGTCCTTCTGATTGATACTTTATACTCTTTTAGCAAGTAGAGGGAGCTTTAGTGTAATTGTACAAATGTGTCTTTTTGCAGTGAAATCTTATTTTTATAAAGTAAACGTAAGAATAACTTTTATATCTTTAGCAATATTTCAAGATGAACACATACTGGACTAAACTTGATAATCCATACATTTTTAAGGAAGGCTTTTAAGGAATATTTATTTGTTCATCGCTCAATCATCATTGCATCACGATCGTTTCGCTAGAGAAGACTCGTATTCCTCGTCTGGGATCATGTAGAGCTCTTTGAAGCTGCACTGAAACTGACATTTGGACCTTCAACCCGTTGAACCCCACTGAAGTCCACTATATGGAGAAAAATCCTGGAATGTTTTCCTTAAAAAACTTAATTTCTTTTTGACTGAAGAAAGACATGAACATCTTGGATGACATGAGGGTGAGAAAATCATCAGGAAATTTTAATTCTGAAGTGAACTAATCCTTTAAGCATTTGCTTATTTTCAATCTAAACAGCACCTTTTTTTTTTTTTTTTTTTTGGCCGGGCAGTGTATAATCCACGCACTACTAGTCAAAAGTTTGGACGGACTCACAGTGTTTATTGTGACTATTTTTTTACATTTATGTCAAAATATGATGATAGCAACAGTGAGGTCATGAGTTCAAATCCCAGAAACACATGTACTGATAAAAATACACATTTCAAGTCACTTTAGATAAAATCATCAGTCAAATATATAAATACATTTTTAGAGGCCTTTTTATTTAATCAATTATCATTCTGAATCCCAATAATTTAATGAAATGAAAATATTTTTTACAATTCCATTTACCTCCAAAGTACATCTTTTGACTTTTTTCATCTTTTTGTCCATTAATCTGAACTTACAAAGCCCATCAAATTACACTCAGAGCTATACTCTTTTAGCCAATGGCATCCATTTCAGTGTGTACAGACACAATATGGTCATTCGTCCTTGTGAAGAGATGTCTCTCATCAGTCAGCAAAACACAGTCACTCATCTAAAGCAAAACGCTTTCATTAAAAGACATGTCTGAACGTGGACTCAACTGCTACAACTATAAAATTAACTGTTTTAAGTTTACCAATTTCAAGTAGCGTGTCAGTGAGGACAGTAAGAGTTTGTGCATTTCAATTATTGAAACGAGTAAATCTTTAAAAATCCATTTAAAAAAGATGCCAGGAAAACATTTACTTTCAGAAATCATGCTGATTTGCCACTTAATTATTAATAATGTCTCATATTAACAATGTTGAAAACAGTTTTTGCTACTTAGCCCTCTGGTGCTGTTCAGTCATTTTTGACCCAAAAAAATTATGTTTTTTTCAGAATTTTTTACTTCATCAGAATGGTATGAATCTTGGTAAAGGTTTTGGTACTTGCTATGTGGACACACACACACACACACACACACACACACACACACACACACACACACACACAATCATGGACATGATTTGTAATGGTTAAATGGTCTTGAAAAAAAAAAGTCACTTGTATTGGAAATTAATGGGAGACTAGATTTTCATCTAGTGGAAATGTCTGGTACTGCAACCAAACAAAATCTTACTGAAAGCTCATTTTTTGAGATATCAAGCTCAAATTTGGAGCAGAACTTGTTTAGATTTATAGAGTAAAACATATATTTGCACATAAAATTTAAGAATAGTATTTTTCATAAACTTCTATAACTTTGTCTTACTTTTTAAACTTTTTTCACTTCAGCAATAATCTGCAAAGTGTCGCCTTTAAAAAGATACCAAACTTCAGTCTGTGCTCCAAAGCATTCAAAATTTATGACAGTTTAAGTTGGAAAATGGTCTCTGTTTAAAAAAAGGTTAACAGGTCCGTTTTCCAAAAGAGCTTGCGCTTCGGTTGCTCAACAACAACAAAGCTGGAGAATCTCACGCAGCAGAAATGAGGATTGTCAGTAACGGTGTTCAGCCTTACATTGTTCAAACCGGAGTCGACACTGATGGAGAGACTCAGGAAGAAGTTACAACTTTTAGAATGAAACTGGACGTTTCTGAATGGTTAGTGGATAAATTGATGTAGTTGCTGTGGAGTTGATTCAACTCATCCACTAGCATGTGTCGTCATGTTCATCTTTTGTGTTGAATTGACCCTCGTTTGTGAAGCAGTCCGGCGTAAAATGACGGCATGACAACAACACTCTACTACAACAACTCTTCCTCTTCTCTAAAGCAGCCCAACATGGCCCCGCCCCCTTTGTTGTGTGTTCTCTGGGGCGGGGTTTATGTAAATTTTAGGGTTAGTGATGTCACCAACCCGGGATGAAGCTTGTTGTAGTCCTTAAAAAGCGATTTCTGTAAAAGAAAATATCTCCCTTTGCATTGAACTTTGCAGATGTTGTTTATGCTCAAACAGCAACATTACACACTAACTAAAGTTAAAAAAGTGAAATCATAACCATGGACCCCTTTAAATATAATCTTTTGTAATATTATAAATGTCTTCACTGTCACTTTTGATCAATTTAATGCAGCCTCACTGAATAAAAGTATACTTTTCTTCAAAAGAAAATAAAATCCTATGCACTTAAACTTTTAAACGGTAGTGTAAATACAATTGTACTTTCCCTCAAATATGTTTTTGGCCACACAGTGAAGCTAAATTGGCAGAATCCTCTTCAACTTAAGTATAAAATCTCTGTATTTTTTGACACAGCTGGGAATAAAGGCTTTGTCTTTGTATTCTAACACTTTGTGTTATTATGGAAATCCTCACTGCCCACACACAGTATGGAAAAACATAATTCTGTGCACCCAATGCTTCAGCACGGTAAGTATTATCAGTAAAGGTCAAAGCCAATTTCAGCATGTAACTCAATATTTCATATGACCAATTCTGCAGCAATAACTAATTAATGAAACCAGATTAATAAAACGCACATCCTTGATTATCTCACAATCAGCATTCCCGGCATCTTCACTTTTTTTCTAAAAAAATGGCAATCATCGAGGTAAGTTTCCAAATGTGAAATGGGGCTCATTAAAATTCATACCTGTCGTGAATCAAAATGGAAATGAAAAGGCAAGGCTGGGCTCTGTGGCAAAGACGTGGTGGAAAAGAGCTGTCTTTTTACAGGGTGAGTAAACATATCAGGACAGTATTAATAGGGTGTTTCAAGAATAATGGCCGATCATTTAAAAGGCAAACATGTAATCAAAGAGAGAGATATTAAACGCTGGTATGGTGATTCACAGATAAAGACGACACCCAACAGGTCACATGCAGTTTTATATTAAGTTTAACTAATTGCCCGGCTGTGACTCTATTAAAATCTGTCATGTCATGCTGGAAGTAAATCATCGCGGCCCCAGGGATAGATTTGTGTTTCGGTAGAGCTGAAAATGGCGAAACGCTGTGCATCAAATTTATTATGTTCAGAATGCAATTATTAGTGGTGCTTGTGAATCTTAGTATTATTAACCCTGTAAAACCTGACATATGAAATAATAATCCGATCAAAATGAAACCATTTATTGAACCTTTGGGCAAAATCTAAAAAAAGTTTGCACGTGATTTTGTTGAGCATCATATTTCATGCATCAGGCTTTTATGGCTCATATAGTCTGATAGAGAGAGAATATGAAGGGGAAAACAGCTTAGTTTTATTCAGAGGCCCAAACTGAGTGAAAATATGCAATTTGGTGCAGATGCTGATATTCATATGGACAAAAAGTGAGATGAAATTCTGATTGTAATGTAAATCAATGAGATCTTTATAACAGTTTAAATGTTTTATGATCTGTAGTTTTAAAACATAATGCAATGCAATACAAGGATGATTAAGAGATGAACAAAAAAACATTTCTCAAAAGCCTGATGATAATAGTTAAAGGGTTAGTTCACCCAAAAAATGAAATTTCTGTCATTAATTACTCACCCTCATGTCATTTCACACCCGTAAGACCTTCATTCATCTTCAGAACACAAATGAAGATATTATTGATGAAATCTGATGGCTCAGTGAGGCCTGCATTGACAGCAAGATAATTAACACTTTCAGATGCCCAGAAAGCTGCTAAAGGCATATTTAAAACAGGTCATGTGACTACAGTGATTCAACCTTTATGTTATGAAGTGACGAGAATACTTTGTGCACCAAAAAAACAAAATAACGACTTTATTCAACAATATCTAGTGATGGACGATTTCATAACACTGCTTCATGAAGCTTTACAAATCTTTTGTTTCGAATCAGTGGTTTGGAGCGTATATCAAACTGCCAAAGTCACGTGATTTCAGTAAACAGGGCTTTGTTACGTCAGAAGTGTTTCGAAATTTCAATGGATCGAAATTTTCAGTGTTTTGAAATCGCTCAACACTAGAAATTGTTGTCTTTTTTTTTTTGTGCACAAAAATATTCTCGTCAGTTCATAAAATTAAGGTTGAACCACTGTAGTCACATGACCTGTTTTAAATATGTCTTTAGCAGCTTTCTGGGCATCTGAAAGAGTTAATTATCCTACAATGCAGGCCTCACTGAGCCATCAGATTTCATCAATAATATCTTAATTTGTGTTCTGAAGATGAACGAAGGTCTTACGGGTGTGGAACGAAATGAGGGTGAGTAATTAATGACAGAAATTTCATTTTACCCTTTAAGACTCACATTTGAACATGATTTTCTGACAAATGATGTATGGATAATCAAGTTCAGTCCAGTAAGTGTTCATCTTGAAGCATTACTAACAATATTAAAGTTATTCTTACTTTTACTTGATAAAAATCAGTGCAGATTTCACAGCAAAAGACACGTGAGCCACAAGCTGAAGGTGGACGTTTGTACTAAAAGACTTTTAACTTATAAAAGTCTAAACTACCAATCAGATGACAGAAGGACTGTGGGAGATTGTGTAAAACAGGTTTTTCAGCAAAGTCATTTATATCTGATCATTTAGAGGCCTTAGAAATCTGCATATCAAATCTGACAGACTTTATAGGGTTAAACCTCATCCTGCAGCAGACTTGTGAGGTTCCTCAAATCGTGTGTTGTCGAGGCGAGGTGTGCTGTTATTTTACTAAGTAATCAGACACATCATTTTCACCCAAGCTATATCTAGAGACCAGAAGATCACAGGAGACTCTTTTTACACGAGTCAGTCAGTGACAACACAAAACACCGCAGCAACCACATAGCAACTAACTAACAACCACTCATGGCACTTACTGTAGCAATGCTCCGGCAAACACCCACAACACAGCAGCATCTTTCGCACTGACAAAACTCACTCTCATTTTTCTTAAAAATGTCAAAACCTGAATTTTATTACCAAGATTTATGTATACCAGTAGAGGCCTGCTGTTTGACTATGAACCAACCCCACACCTAAACCTGTTAGAAAAACAACTGCAACTTCAGCTATCAGATTACAAAACCTTGAGTCCGGTTCTGCAGATCATGAATAAAAGATTTGTGACTTTTAAGGTTATAACATTCATGTGCCAATCACGGCCTCCATAGGGCGCACTAGCAAAGTCTCCAAATCCCAAAGACAAGCACACAAGAACTTTCCAGAAGTGTTGCCAGAGACATGTGTGAGTTGGATCTGAATCAAATCTCACAAATATAAATAAGAGCCAGATTAGTGTGCTTACATGGCCATCTGCACAAGTACACATGTGAGAGTCATCGTTTGTTCTGTTGGTGGTTACATAGCAGTTAATCTGAAATTGACATCTGCTATGAATACATCGATACAGTTTATACACAACACTGCATCCAGAGTTGCCAGGTCTGCATTTTTTCCATGGGAAAAAAAAAATAAAAAATAGCTTTTTTAGCAGCAAACACTTAAGATGGGTTTGGTGCACACAGGGGTAAAAAGTGCCCCATGTGTACAATGAAATATACTGCTGGATCTTTAATGTTGTGGGCCTATTTTTCTGCTGGAGGTCCTGGACATCTTGTTCAGATACATGGAATAATGGATTCTATGAAATACCAACAGATTAAAAAAATCAAAACCTGACTGTCCCTGTTAGAAGTCATATAATGCGCTGTGGTTGGATTTTCCATCAGGACTATGATCCAAAACAAACATCAAAATCAATACAAAAATGTGTCTCTGAGCACAAAATAAAGCTTCTGCCCTGGCCATCCCAGTCCCCCGACCTGAACCCTAAAGAAAATGAGTGGAGTGAACTGAAGAGAAGAAGCACCAGCATGGATCTGGGAATCTGAAGGATCTGGAGAGATTCTGTATGAAGGAATGATCTCTGATCTCTTGTCAGGTGTTCTCCAAACTCATCAGGCATTATAGGAGAAGACACAGAGCTGTTATCTTGGGAAAAGGAGGTTGCAAAAAGTATTGAATAAAAGGGATTAATTGTGAGCAGTGTGTATTAGAGAAAAAACATTTCTCTCATAATGAGATTTTCCCCCTATTTAAAATTATGATTCTCCAATGAAAGGTTGGATTTTTGTAGATTTTTAAAATAAAAGATCAAAAGTATTAACGATGCAGATTTATTTTCACAGCCTTCTTTGGTCATATTTACCAAGGGTATGAATAATTTTGAGCACCGCTGTATTATATTTATATATATTTATATTTACTTATATAATATGCAATATAGGTTATATTGCAAGGTTTGAGAAAGCATACTTACTTATATTAGTGTTACTTATATTGCATAGTATAAGTAAATAACAGTAAAAATATGCATACATATTGTAAGATTTGACAAAACATACTATGTATGCATATTTTTACTGTTATTTACTTATATGCAACATTAGTAATATTGCAAGGATTGACAAAGCATACTATTACTTGCATATTATAAGTAAATAACAAAATATGCATACATGTTGCAAAGTTTGGCAAAACATGCTATTTAAATGCATATTTTTACTGTTATTAACTTATATAATATGCAATACAAGTAATAGTATGCTTTGTCAAGCCACCAAACCTGGCAGTACAGCGTGTATGCATATTTTTACTGTTATTTACTTATATAATATGCAATATAAGTAATATTGCAAGGTTTACTTATATTGCATATTATAAGTAAATAACAGTAAAAATGTGAATACATATTGCAAGGTTTGATGGTTTGACAAAGCATACTATTACTTGTATTGCATATTATATATACTTACTTATATTAGTGTTACTTATATTGCATAGTATAAGTAAATAACAGTAAAAATATGCATACATATTGTGAGATTTGACAAAACATACTATGTATGCATATTTTTACTGTTATTTACTTATATGCAACATTAGTAATATTGCAAAGTTTGACAAAGCATACTATTACTTGCATATTATAAGTAAATAACAGTAAAAATATGCATACATGTTGCAAAATTTGGCAAAACATGCTTTTTAAATGCATATTTTTACTGTTATTAACTTATATAATATGCAATACAAGTAATAGTATGCTTTGTCAAGCCACCAAACCTGGCAGTACAGCGTGTATGCATATTTTTTTACTGTTATTTACTTATATAATATGCAATATAAGTAATATTGCAAGGTTTACTTATATTGAATATTATAAGTAAATAACAGTAAAAATGTGAATACATATTGCAAGGTTTGATGGTTTGACAAAGCATACTATTACTTGTATTGCATATTATATAAGTTAATAACACTAATAATATGTTTAGTCAAATCTTGCAATATGCATGCATATTGTTACGGTTATTTACTCATAATATGCAATATAAGTAATGATATACTTTGTCAAACCTTGCAATATTACTTATATTGCATATTATATAGGTAAATAACAGTAAAAAAAAAATATGCACACATGTTGTACTGCCAGGTTTGATGGTTTGACAAAGCATACTATTACTCATATTGCAGTTAATAACAGTAAAAATACGCATACATAGTGTTTTGTCAAACCTTGCAATATGTATGAATATGTTACTGTTATTTACTTGTAATAATAATATGCAATATAAGTAATACTATGCTTTGTGAAACCTTGCAATATTCCTTATACTGCAAAATATGCATATGCTGTATTGCCAGGTTTGATGGTTTGACAAAGCATATTATATAATATGCAATATGAGTAAAATGCATATTGCAAGGTTTGATAGTTTGACTTAAAGTACACTACTTTTATTTCATTCTATAGTAAGTAAATAAAAGTAAAAAAATGTGCATATATTTGAGTATTTTTAAGTATTCATGACATGTATGAAGTATTTTTTACATTATTTAATATATTTACAAAATTATTTATCTCTGTTTGTTTTAAATAATTACATTAGTGAATCTGCAGGAAAATTGTTTCAGTAGAAAATGGGTAACATGAAATAAAAGCAGCACAGCACTGTATGCATTTACATTATACCAGCAAGCAACCCTTAAAATGTTACATACATACAATATTTGGGTTCTGTTTTCTGACTAGTTATGAGCTTGACGGTTTGTAATCTTTGCACATTTTAATATTGCCATCTACATTAACTCTACAAATGAAAGCAAGCTGAAAATACATATTAAAACCTGTGCTTTGTACAGTAAGTGGTATAGTTTGAGTTTGGGGCTGGTTTGCATTAGTCATCTGGCTGTCTTTGCATGCAGACCTGGCAAACCTCACTTTATCACATGGCCACAGAGAGATTAGCAGTAAAATCTTCTAGACAGATCAAAGGTGAAGCCTAAATCAAATCTGGATACAAACGGCGTTGCCACTGAAGCACAAAAATCTTCATAATAAGAAGAAGAAGAAGAAGAGAAATAACTGCTACGCCTCCTGCTTTAGCGCTGTGTTTCGTAATGAAGTAACAGCATTCTGCTCTCTTAATAACTGTACCTGCCTTTGACACTCTCCGAGCAGATATCAATAGAATCATTTCAGTAACTGCCACTGTACTGGATGGAGCTCAAGAACAAATTTATAAGGAAATATCTCTATTGATTTCTGTTCTTTCAGACATCCAGTCTCTTTCACAGAGATTCTCTGCCCGTTTTTTAAGACAAAAACTGCACATTCTCATCAAAACCAAAAGCAGTGAGCCAGCATTTATTGATACCTCCGAAAATCCCTCCAATCTGATAAAGTTCCCGCAGTGCAACTGGCAAGACTCCATTTACCAATTAAGGAGAACATGCCCACCACAAATGGGCAGCAGATAAAGGACAGAACGTGTTAAAACACATAAAGCAAGCAAGCAGCAATCTCTAAATGCAGTTTCAAAGCTTTCGCTGAGAAAATCCTCTGAGAGGGCATCTCCGAACACCTCAAGAATAGTGCGAATGAAGCTACTCCACACTGTCACACATCATTATCTCCACAAAGAGGAATACAGCAAATGGGAACAATAGCACAAAAACTCATTCTGCCTTGAGATTACACTGTCACCTCAAATCTGCTATGATTTGTTCTATCAATTATGCAACATTGCATCCTGCATGGTTTTACTGTTAGTTTTTTAATCACCAATGCTGTAGTTGCAATAATGAGATTTTTCCCCAGTTATTTTAAATTATATTTTAATAGCTCATTATTGTCTGTCCCTCTTTCTCCGACACCTCATTTACATTAAAAACCTCTGCTATGAACTCACTTTGCACTATATTTTTAGTGCATAAATGGCAATATATTCCAAAAGAAAAGTCTAAATGTCTATCAATACTGTAAATTTGAGAGCTTAACAATGTCAGGGATATGGTACAAATACAAAATGATTGGCTGATTTTAAATCTGCAAAGCACCATTTTAAAATGCATAAGATATATGGTGAAAAAGTCAACTCAGAAGATAATAAAACGTTAACATAAATCACCTGTCAGTTGTACTTAGTCACTTTTTTTGTGTAATGCAACTGAGTATTTTACTATATAACCTGAAATGTCACTCCAAAATGTTTTCAAATGCATATGACAGAAGGTGTCACTCAAAAGAAAATAAAAGCTTCACACAAAAACTGCCTCAACTCCAGTCTCTTTTTACTAATATAATAGGAGCATCTAAATAAATATAATCTCTCATATATAATGCATTATAGCCACAACATAAAATACTTATGAAATGCCATGAGATTGTGATGGATTTCACTGCACCTCAGTCATCTCAATCATAAAGTTAGTTAAGCAAGAAATCTATACGCATCTGGCTGCACAGTTTCCTTTGCATACACACCAGCCAAAAAGTAGCTGATCTTATGCCTCCCAACCAAGTGGCTGTTCTGATCTGTCAGCACATTAAGTTGAGTTGGATCTGGTTGTCTTACCCATGTTGGTACCAGGAGGCTGGCGGGTCTCTCTAGCAGATCAGGCTGATGTTTGGCGGCTGCGTTCATCTCCCATGCAGCCTCTGGTTCGGTGCACTGAAGTCACACACACTTGGATCTGTCATTTATATCCAGTGATGGCCGGGCATCGTGCGGACGCGGCTCCGGGGTCCAGCGTCCAAATGGACCTGCCGGAGATCAGCAGCTCTTTGCAAATCTTAATCAGCGCGACTGTGTGGAGACGCTCGGGGTTTAAAGAGACATCCACGCAGAGATGAAGTGATGTGGGTTATTCCTGCGAGTTGGAAAGAGACGCGTAATGCTGGAGGATCGGAGCGCAAATGTTGAGCGCGTTTCCTCCTGCTGCCTCAGATATGATGCGCCTTCAGCTCGAGCTCATTTAACCCATCAGTGACTGAACTCTAAACACCCAACTACAGATGGGCGATATATTCGCGGAATGTTTTATGATGCATAAAGCAACATGTTAAATATAGGCCTATTTATGATTGTTGCAATACTATTTTTATTTGGTTAAGTTTACAAAACACCACGACACTGGACTAGTTTATATCATGCAATCCTAATTCCCTGTCATGGTGCTTCAACAGCGTCTCTGTTTCAATATTGAGTAGCAAAATGGCGTTTGACTTGGTAAGTTTCATTCATTTCCGCGAATCTGTCCGTTTTAATGAATCGGTTCGAAACTCACTCAAAAGATTCAACGTGTCGTTTGCGTCATCATCACTGAGATCATATTTCATGTTTTCGTAACACATGAACTGCTGTTTATGGCTAGCCTACTTATTGTGTTCATTTGGTGAAAAAAAAGTTTGGAAAGCTAGATTTTTACTTTTGTGCATGGGCTTTTTTGTTTGAAAAATGGTTATTTCAGATTTGTCAGAATAGGCCTATATATTCAGTGGTGGACAGTAACTATTTTTTATTTTTATTTTTTACTTCATTACTTACTACAGTACTTAAAGGGACCGTTCAACCAAAAATGAAATTTCTGTCATTAATTACTCACCCTCATGTCGTTCCAAACCCGTAAGACCTTCATTCATCTTCAGAACACAAATGAAGATCTTTTTGATGAGCTGTACGGCTCTGACAAGCTGTGCATATAATAATCATAGCCTTTGCCAAATCGCATGTAGTTTAATTGCGATTAATCGACTAAACTCAATTCATATGGATTCGTTTTATGAACTCTTTGAAGTGCCAAAGTGATAGTTTCTTAGCTGTCTATGGAGGGGCAGAAAGCTTTCAGATTTCATGAGAAAGACTTGTTCATTTGTATTCCGAAGATGAACAAAAGTCTTCTGAGTTTGGAATGAAATGAGGGTGAGTAATTAAGGACAGAATTTTCATTTTTGGGTGAACCCTTAAGTAGCCTACATTTTTCAAGTATCTGTACTTTATTGGAGTAGTCTATTTTTATTTTAAGAAATCTTTACTTTTTCCTCACTACATTTTAAAGCATAATATCATACTTTTTACTCCACTACAGTTCCTAAAATAAACAAACATCTCGTTCCTCTTTACTTTGATTAAATCATCACGTGTTCGAAGACACGACAGCGATCAGTGAACTCTTTTTAATGAGTCTGTTAAATCAGTTCACAAATCGCATCAAACGATTATTTCGCAAACTGGGCTGATCCAACAACTCTCAACAACTCTCTGATTCAGTTATCTGTTCAGAGCGAGTCTCCAGTTATTCAAAAGTCTGACTGAAAATGAGCCAAGAACAGGGAGATCCTCTGAATCTGAGGGCAAGTGCGACCAATGCTGCAAATGGCGAATTTTAGGACTGATTATTATAAATGAAAATCATGGCAATCATCAGGCAGCACACTTGGATACGGACATTTCCATATCACCATCTCAAAAGGGTAGGATTTTGGTAAAAAAAAAAAAAAATCAACCCTAAATATAACATTAAAATAACACAAATTAATGGCCATGCGTCTTCCCCACTGCTGTAGCAGATCAAATTATAAAAACTATTTGCATGGTGTTCTTTTTTAAAATATTGTGCATTTAGCCCTATGTGACGTCTGTTTTTATATCCTTTGTCAACAAGCATTTTGTGTTGACAAATATTTTGTGTAAGAACTTTTGTACTTTAATGTTTTATTAACAAAGTTTGGGAGAAGTACGTTCAGATAATTAACCGAAATAACACAGGAGGAGCACATTCAGTTAATCAACTCAGTAAATGAGACTTACTTCTGTTCCATGACAGTTTTCCAGCACCCCTCCGCCAGCCCATCTTCTCACTTCAAACTATTCCTATCCAAATCCTGGGAAGGGGGAGTACTCTGGGTTCGGGCCAAATTCCGAGTTCGGAGCCCTCCCCTTGGACAGCACTCCAAATACGCATAAGCCATTTACTCTATTTATGTATACATAAGTGTGAATTTGTGAAACTCAAGTAAAATTGTGTATGTCATCCACCACTGCCTATATTTGAATATCACCAAAAAAATGAAAACTATTTATCTATTTGTTTAATATTATCAACACATATACTACTCATATAGAGCTGTCTTTTCACTTTTACATATATAAATAAATCAATTATATGCCAATAACATTCCTCTTGTTCCGCTTAATAATATTATTGATTTCTTGCATGCATTTATGAAATGCAAGGAGAACTAGACACACTGCCAGAGGACATGTTTAAGAGACTTCCCTTTCAATTTCGGTGTTCACTGGCCAAAATAATGTGCCATTGACCTAATTATTGTTTGCACTGTACTGTTAAAGTCAGCCCATGCTAGAAATGAGTAATTAAATGCAGCAGTTTAATGCAGAGTGCCAATAAAAAGAAAATTAGCAGCACAGCTTTAGTGCTCAAATTATTAAAGCATCTTTAAGCTTGCCTAACACAAGATTAATTTGTGCAGTGTTAATTTGTGATTCCTTGATAATAAGGGACGACTGTTGTGGACAAAATGCTTTGCTCTTTTTATTGGCCTACCATAGCCATGTGCTATGGAATGTTACCAACACAACTCAATGGAATCTGCGACTATACAATGATTTCTCACAATTGCAAATTTATATCTCATTATTCTGACTTTTTTCTCGTAATTCTGACTTTTTCCTTGCAATTCTGACTTTAAATCTTGCAATTCTGACTTTATAACTCGCAATTCTGACTTTATAACTCGCAATTCGGACTTTATAACTTGCAATTCTGACTTTATATCTCGCAATTTGGACTTTATATCTCACAATTCGGACTTTATAACCTGCAATTCTGACTTTCTATCACACAATTCTAACTTTTTATCTCACAATTCTGACTTTATAACTCGCAATTCTGAAATTCTGACTTTATAACTCGCAATTCGGACTTTATAACTCGCAATTCTGACTTTATAACTCGCAATTCTGACTTTATAACTTGCAATTCTGACTTTATATCTTGCAATTCTGACTTTATATCTCACAATTCTGACTTTATAACTCACAATTCTGACTTTAAATGACGCAATTCTGATTTTCTATCTCGCAATTCTGACCTTATATCTCGCAATTCTGACTTTATAACTCGCAATTCTGACTATATAACTCGCAATTCTGACTTTATAACTTGCAATTCTGACTTCATATCTCGTAATTTGGACTTTATAACTCGCAATTCGGACTTTATATCACACAATTCTGAAATTCTGACTTTATAACTCGCAATTCTGACTTTATAACTCGCAATTCAGACTTTATAACTCACAATTCTGACTATATAACTCACAATTCTGACTTTAAATGACGCAATTCTGATTTTCTATCTCGCAATTCTGACCTTATATCTCGCAATTCTGACTTTATAACTCGCAATTCTGACTATATAACTCGCAATTCTGACTTTATAACTTGCAATTCTGACTTTATATCTCGTAATTTGGACTTTATAACTCGCAATTCGGACTTTATATCACACAATTCTGAAATTCTGACTTTATAACTCGCAATTCTGACTTTATAACTCGCAATTCTGACTATATAACTCGCAATTCTGACTTTATAACTTGCAATTCTGACTTTATATCTCGCAATTTGGACTTTATAACTCGCAATTCTGACTTTATAACTCGCAATTCTGACTTTATATCTCACAATTCTGAAATTCTGACTTTATAACTCACAATTCTGACTTTATAACTCACAATTCTGACTATATAACTCGCAATTCTGACTTTATAACTTGCAATTCTGACTTTATATCTCGCAATTTGGACTTTATAACTCGCAATTCTGACTTTATA
This sequence comes from Chanodichthys erythropterus, assembly GCF_024489055.1. Taxonomy (NCBI): domain Eukaryota; kingdom Metazoa; phylum Chordata; class Actinopteri; order Cypriniformes; family Xenocyprididae; genus Chanodichthys; species Chanodichthys erythropterus. Next base: position 36,719,098 of record NC_090238.1, on the reverse strand, counting down.
ACTCGCAATTCTGACTATATAACTTGCAATTCTGACTTTATAACTCGCAATTCTGACTTTATATCACACAATTCTGAAATACTGACTTTATAACTCGCAATTCTGACTTTATAACTCGCAATTCTGACTATATAACTCGCAATTCTGACTATATAACTTGCAATTCTGACTTTATATCTCGCAATTCGGACTTTATAACTCGCAATTCTAACTTTATATCTCACAATTCTGACTTTAAATGACGCAATTCTGACTTTCTATCTTGCAATTCTGACTTTCTATCTCACAATTCTGACTTTATATCTCGCAATTCTGAGTTTATAACTCGCAATTCTGAAATTCTGACTTTATAACTCGCAATTTTGACTTTATATCTCGCAATTCTGACTTTATAACTTGCAATTCTGACTATAACTTGCAATTCTGACTATAACTTGCAATTCTGACTTTATATCTCGCAATTCTGACTTTATATCTCGCAATTCAGACTTTATAACTCGCAATTCTGACTTTATATCTCCCAATTCTGACTTTATAACTCGCAATTCTGACTTTATATCACTCAATTCTGACTTTATATCTCGCAATTCTGACTTTATATCTCGCAATTCAGACTTTATAACTCGCAATTCTGACTTTATATCTCCCAATTCTGACTTTATAACTCGCAATTCTGACTTTATATCACACAATTCTGAAATTCTGACTTTATAACTCGCAATTTTGACTTTATATCTCGCAATTCTGACTTTATAACTTGCAATTCTGACTATAACTTGCAATTCTGACTTTATATCTCGCAATTCTGACTTTATATCTCGCAATTCTGACTTTATATCTCGCAATTCTGACTTTTTATCTCGCAATTCAGACTTTATAACTCGCAATTCTGACTTTATAACTTTCATTTCTGACATAACTCACAACATCGACATTATATCATGCAATTCTGATTTAATAACTCACAACTGCGACTCACTATCTTGAAATACGATATCACGCAATCCTGGTTACGAGAAAAACAAGGTCTGAAATTTGAAATAAGAGGTCACAATTACCTCTTTAATTTTTATACAGTGTTGAAAACCAACTTCCATAGGCCGTGTTCACTCCAAGGACGAAGATTTAGTAATAAAAGTCATTCAAAAAGAATAGCACACCACAACTATAACGATAATGATACAGAGGAACAATATCTTTGGAAGCACTTTTAGCATGATTTTTACCAGCTGATGAACAATAAAGACAGCCAATGAGAATCCACCCTGCTTTAAAGAGTTTGACCATTTAAAGCAGACGGCAGACAACACAGGCTTATAATAAACAAAACATTATCCTGCATTGGTGTGGACGCTAATATAGTTATTGTTCCTGGTGTGAACGTGCCTTTACACTGTTTTCCCCATGCAATGCCAGTTCGTAATGAGCAATATGTCAAGCTCCAAAAAAAGACACAGCAGTTTTTCTTTGAACAGAATCTTAAAAATGTTCTTTTTAATGGCCCAGCAGATTTTAAGGACCACACATAGCCTAAAGTATAACAACCCACCCTCTGCAACAAAGCAATTTACTGTTTTTCATGACGCAAACATTTAATAATAGGCCATCACATGATGTCTGACCTGTCAGACTTTACTGCCCATTTCCAGGTACCCCGAGCGAGCAGCATTTCTTTATCAACCCTCGATGGCTGCTGCGTGCACTGCATGATGGGCTTTTAGTGTCTTGTTTTCGCCCTCCTAATGCGATCTCACATACAGGCCGATGCAGTGAGGGTGGTAAAGAGCGTCCGGGCACCGGGCCAAGCTCGCATCCAACAGTGCATCTCCTGTAGAAATCGCCGGTCACCATCGCTTAAATAGACTTACTGATAAACATTCATTTCACATGAGCAGCACCTTGGCAGAAGTGCTTCTAAAACACAACAGGGGCAGAGAAACAGAAGGAGGTCACAGGAAGGCAAATAAAACCCACAACACCCTTGTTCAGTTGCGCCGAGCAGAATGCAACATGACAAACCACTTATACCTAAGGAGAAGCGAGACACCTTTGCGTGCACGTGCGAGGCAGCTTTGTTCAGCCGCGGTTGATATTCCATGCGTGTCAGATTGAGGTGCACTCTGGGGAACAAACTTCACATTTTCAGGGAAAGCTGCATCAACAATTTGGCATCAAAGCCTAATTACTCCCTTCACATTTCCCCCTCGCGCTCAACTAATTAGACCGCAATCACATGCACTATCAAATAACATTTTCAAGCGCTTGTGTCTTCAGCGATTTGCTGGCAACTTTTTTTTTTTTGAAAACAATTCACCTAAAAATGTTATTCTGGCATTATTTAATAGAGCTGGCTATCGACAGATAGATAGATTGATAGATTGATATAATCACTGGCTTCCAGCAATGGTTGTATGCAAGTCGAGGTCCAGCAGAAGAGTGACCACCAAAATGTCGCCCCCCCATTTACTACCATTATAAAGCTTGGAAGAGCCATGATATTTTTTATTATATAAAACCGGTTGTTTTCGTCTGAAAGAAGATACACCTAGGATGGCTTGAGTGTGAGTAAATCATGAAATCATTTTAATTTTTAGAGAATTATCCCTTTAATATCAAGTCATATCAAGGTTTCTCAAGTAAATGTATCTTGCTTTAAGAATTTTTAGATATTTGTACTGGAAAACAAGACAAAATACTAAAAATAAAATTTGCATTGGGCCACCCATTGTGAAATATACATTAAAAATTGGCCAACAATTAGATTAGCAAATCAGATTTTGATTCATACACTTTCTAATCAAGACCTAAACTTCATCAAAACGGCATTCTCCAGCATCAAAAACACATGCATATATTAATATAAGTGGGTGTGAGTGAAGTAATTGCCCAGGGAAAAAACATTAGCTATTGTAGGTGGTTCAAGATGGTGCGCAGGACGTGCCAGGAAAGCAATTTCACCTTAAGAACAGCACAAGTGAAAACCACTCAGAAGAAACTACTTTTTTAGGAATGCAAATCCTGTTGATGACAGCTGGCACTTTCCATGTATAGAGTACAAAACAGGACTTGAAACTTTCTCTCTCTCAAAAAAAGTAAGTTTTCTTTTTCAGCAAATGGTTGAAAGGAGATGCTGAAACATCACAACATGTTGTTCATCCACATCAGGTCGTCAAATTAGACTCAGCTGAACACATTTAACCTACAATGTTTACACAACATCCCACTGAGAGTAATATTTCAGTAAAGTAACACATGTTCATATTGCTCTAATGTTGGTTAATGGCCACATGACAGGCACATAAAGAAATAAAACATTTCATCTTTTTAGTAAGTGTTGGATTTGATTTTTTTTATTATTATTTGAAAATTATTGATTTTAATTTTACATTTTTATGATTTAATTAATCATTAGCTTTAAACTAGACACTAAACTAGACAAAAAAACATGTAAAGTTAGAAAATTAAAAATATATATAAAAAGGGGTTGCTGATTTATCTTAAAGGTACAGTAGACGGTTTAATTTTTGGACCATTTCTGCATTTGGCAGATGTTCATATATGACTGATTAATGTGATTATATGTAATCTGGATTACGTAATCAGATTCCAAAAATTATATACTTATAATTAGATTATATTACATTTTTAAAATACTCATAATCAGACTACAGTTACATTTTTACTAATAACATGTCAGTTACATCATTACTAATAACAAACATTATTGCTATTGTATGTTCAGCCTATAGTACGCTCAGAAAGTCAGAGGTCACACAACATAACAAAATATGTAATCATTTTTGTGTTTTATTTTGAATGTTTTTATTTTAAAATGTTACATTTTTTTATTGTTTAATTGTTAGCTTTTCGCCAACTTACAAACCCCTTGCAGTTCCTTCACAAACCCCAGTTTTGGAAAGCCTAACATGATGTAATGTTTAATGCACTTCATTTTGTTGATGACAAATTTGTCAACATATATATTTTTTCTCTTTGTATTGTTATATCACTACAGTGCTAGCTTATCCTATCAAATCTACATGATAAACTAAAAGCTAAAAGGTCAAAAGTAATCTAAAAGTTGTCAGATTATTACCTAAAATGTGTAAATGTAATAGACTACATGTAATCTATTTTCATGAATGGACTACAATTTGCAAGTAATCTACCCTGTACTGTTCTTGATCTATGTAGACAATAATGTGATATCGAAACCTTTTGTCTTTGCACTGAGCACTTTTGTATTTTTATGGCCACTGAATAAAGACTTTCGAAGACTTTCTTTTCTCAAAGGACATTGTGTGCAGGCTTTCCTGCTTTTAAACTTTTTTTAATCATACACATTCCTTTCCAGTTGAAACAAGCATAGTCCAGCAATCTGCCCACATGGGCTCAAGTGTGATCATACATTTTTTGGGAGATGATTGCAGTGAATCCTTTGCCCAGGCATCCAGCGATATGATCTAACACAGTAGCACTGCAATTTCCCAGTGATTTCCTGGAAAAATTGATCTGTTTTTAACCACGATGTCTCACGGCACGGAGGATAAACAAGTAGTTTCGCTACTTGAATATGGTCTGAATGATGTCTCCTCTTTCATTTGCTCGGTTATAGGACAGATTTTTCCTCTCTCTCTATTTCTGGAGTAGCTCTACATGCAGTTTGCCACGTTCCCCCCGAGGTTAAGGCTGGTGAAATGCAGCACAGAAACTTATTACTGTTTTTTCCCTCCACATTTTCTTCGGTCACTGAATTTTTTCTCTCCTCCAGCTGTACTGTTGTCTATTATGTATCAGGTCCATTTTGGCTGGCAGCAGATTGAAACCTTCCCCTCGAATCCGGCAGCAACGGCACGGACCTCGGCTTGTTCAAGCACTGTTATTTTCACCATTTTGTTTGTGTTAGACCACCAATTTGATCAAGGATCACAATTTCATTGCATGGAGGGAGGAGAAAGAAGCTGCATGCATCTCGTTTTTGGATTCCCTGATGTGAAAATGAAACACAGTCACATATGATTTATGGAAAATGTGTTCTGTTATGTTTGTCATCAAGAGAAGTGACCTCGAGCAATTTAGACAGCATCTGACATCATCTCGGCATCTGTGCAATTATTAGAAATTATATATGGCACACAGTTCATCAAACGGCAGGGCATCATATCCATCATCCTCCATTAGAGTCACACACAATAACATTACCTTTAATTAAAGAGCGTGAGGTCTTTTGTTAAGTGCAAGGCGAGACATAATATTGTCTTGGCGAACGAGTAATCTATGATAGAATTATTAAGTAAGTCAGTGGTTCTCAACTGGTAGGTCGTGACTCAAAACTGACTGCTTACTAATCATGCATGTTTTTATAGCAAAATAAGCAGGTTTATGGTTGATTAAATAGGAAGAAAATGCTTCACTTTTCCTGGATAAAATGAAAACCACAGATGTAAGTGACAGATATTATTGTGTGTTTCATACAGTATAAACCTGTTTCAAGCTGATTTATTTGCCGTTTGCTGAGTTTTTACACATCTGTCTCGTGCAGGGGTTTCTCCTCCCTTTGATGAGCATTAAGTAGGTCTCTCTTTAAAACTAGAGAAGAAAAGAAAGTATACATGTACATATTTCCAGGTCATTCCTGGGAAACTGTGCTACAGAAAATAGAAGATGAAAAAACAGTTATGGCAAAATGAACAAATGGCATTAATATTTTGTGAAGGGGAGGTGATTTTGTACCTTTTGCTTGTGTTATGGTTAAAGAGCCATTTATTTGTTCACCATATGGAGTTTATTATTAATAAAAATAATCGGATGGATGGATTTATGGATAGAGAGATGGAGGGATGTATGGGTGGGTGGGTGGATGGATAGATGGAGATACGACTGGATGGATCGATGATTGGGTGTAGGGATGGATAGATGGATTTATGGATAGAGAGATGGATGAAGGGATGTATGGGTGGATGGAGATATGATTGATGAATGGATGGATAGATGGATGGATGATTGAGTGGAGGGATGGACGGAGGGACCCAGGGATGGATGGATGGATGGATGGATGGATGGATGGATGGATGGATATATGAGTAGATGGATTTATGGATAGAGATGGAGGTATGTATGGGTGGATAGATAGATGAATGGGTAGAGAGATGGATGGATGATTGGGTAGAGGGATGGATGGATGGATATATGAGTGGATGGATTTATGGATAGAGATGGCGGTATGTATGGGTGGATGGATAGATGATTGGGTAGAGGGATGGATGGATATATGAGTGGATAGATTTATGGATGGATGATTTATGGATAGAGATGGAGGTATGTATGGGTGGATAGATAGATGATTGGGTAGAGGGATGGATGGATGGATATATGAATGGATGTATTTATGGATAGAGATGGAGGTATTTATGGGTAGATGGATGATTGGGTAGAGGGATGGATGGATGATTGTGTGGAAGGATGGAAGGATGATTGGGTAGAGGGATGGATGGATGATTGGGTAGAGGGATGGATGGATATATGAGTGGATGGATTTATGGATAGAGATGGAGGGATGTATGGGTGGATGGAGATATGATTGATGAATGGATGGATAGATGGATGGATGATTGAGTGGAGGGATGGACGGAGGGACCCAGGGATGGATGGATGGATGGGTGGAGGGATGGATGGATGGATATATGAGTAGATGGATTTATGGATAGAGATGGAGGTATGTATGGGTGGATAGATAGATGATTGGGTAGAGAGATGGATGGATGATTGGGTAGAGGGATGGATGGATGGATATATGAGTGGATGGATTTATGGATAGAGATGGCGGTATGTATGGGTGGATGGATAGATGATTGGGTAGAGGGATGGATGGATATATGAGTGGATAGATTTATGGATGCATGATTTATGGATAGAGATGGAGGTATGTATGGGTGGATGGATAGATGATTGGGTAGAGGGATGGATGGATGGATATATGAATGGATGTATTTATGGATAGAGATGGAGGTATTTATGGGTAGATGGATGATTGGGTAGAGGGATGGATGGATGATTGGGTGGAAGGATGGAAGGATGATTGGGTAGAGGGATGGATGGATGATTGGGTAGAGGGATGGATGGATGGATATATGAGTGGATGGATTTATGGATAGAGATGGCGGTATGTATGGGTGGATGGATAGATGGATGGATGAATGATTGGGTGGATGGAGGGATGAATGGATGATGGATGGAGGGATGGATTTTATTACTAAAAATATACAAAATTGCTAAAATAAAATTAAAACTATGAAATATAAAAATAAAAACTAATTCAAAATATCAATAAAATCTATAATAGTATCTCAATGAAATAAAACAACACTGATTTATAAAGATGTTTAACATTTAAGTATAAAATTACAGTTTCACTGAAGTCAAGAAAATGTGTGTAAAACATTCTTTAAAAGATCAGATTTTGTGTCCCATAGAAGAAGGAAAGTCATAGAGTTCTGGAACGACATGAAGGTGAATAAACGATGACAGAAATTTCATTTTGGAATGAATTATTCTTTCAAGTCTGGGTTTGTGTTTGTGGCTGGTGTGACAGTGTTCCGGGCAGCAGACGCCCTTGAGCGTGAGCAAATCAAGGTCCTCTATGATTTCTGAGGTTCGAGGATCATTACAAACTAAACTGAAACTACTGGCAACCTGTGCTGCCTTCCAAGGCCCCGGTGCCTGCTGGGATTAAAGGAACAGAGGCAAAAGTTCAGTCAGTTGCGCAGAACAGAGAACATGTTCAGTCTGTTTCTTGACACCTCCTGACAACACCAGCTTTACTGCCAGATACAGCTCTCCTTTCATAAAAATGTCAGAAAACAAAAGGTTGATGTTCTGCCATGAGCTGCCTTTACTGAAACATTACTGCTGAACTCCAATTCAGGTCATGAATTTACAAACTGGATGTAAACGGATGGATGGATGGATGGATGGATGGATGGATGGATGGATGGATGGATGGATGGATGGATGGATGGATGGATGGATGGATGGATGGATGGATGGATGGATGGATGGACTTTATTACTAAAAATCTACAAAAATACTAAAACATTTAATTAGAGGGATCTATGGATGGGGAGATGGATGGATGGATGAATGAACGAATGGAGAGATGGACAGATGAGGGGTGGATGATGGACAGATGGAGGGATGAATGGAAAGATGGACAGATGAGGGATGGATGATGGACAGATGTACATATGGATGGAGAGATGTATTATATATATATATATAATAGTTTTGATTAATAATAATTAATTATGAATAAGTGTTGACATTAAGTAAAGCAAAATTAAAATCTGTTTTGATAGCTGTTAATTGCCAATATTGAGTAGTTTAGATAAATATATCTAAACAGAAAAAAGAAAAAAAAAAATATCAGGGAATGAATATGCATAATTAGTCACAATAAATGATATAATTATGTTCTTTTATTGTTTCACTGATTTTCTGTCATTCAAATTCCAGTTCAACATCCTGCGAGACTAATTCAATAAACTCGTGAATTGAAAGAGAGCCAAAACTTACGTGATGAATTTTGCTCACCCCTGCTTTCATACACAAATATGTTTTCGTCCATCCAGTATGTTACGCTTACAAATTGATTTAGGAACCGTAAAGGGAACAGGCCATGCATTCATATATTTGCTCAGAATGAATGAGGACTGTTTGTTTCCTAAAGGTCTCCATTTAAAATTGCAGCTCCAAAAAATGGGCCGTTTATCACAGATAAATGCATCTGATGGCCGCGAGCGAAACACAGGCGCATCTCACAGAATTTAAAGAAGTCATATTTCATTATTTCCCCAAGAGGTCCACTTATAATGCTAGAGTTTAGCATCACAAACAGTCAGAATTTAGCTTGAAACATTTGTGTCTGTGTTTGCGTATACATGCATAGGATTCAGAGTTATTTTACTATCATTAACAATTTTATTTTTGTATTTTCCATTTTAATTTTAGGTAAAGTTTTAGTTATTTCGTCATATGTTTTTATAGATGTGTGTCTCTCTTATTTACTTTGTTTTGAAAACATCTGAAATTGGCAATGAAAATTCTGCACTTTAATCCACACACACTTTCTATGAAAATCAATTGCTCCTCCAGTTTAACAGAAGGTGGTCTGGTCTTATCTTCTGTGCTACAATATTTCTCAAACAAATGTTTTTCTAATGTACAGCATCTACTGTATCACACATCTCCATTCTGTTTCCATTGTGTTTATATGAATCTTAATATTATATCCTCCCTGCTCACAAACAGAACAGAACATGCTGCCAGTTTTATGAAGCGGATGTTTCAGACTAGATGTCTTTAATGTGTGACTGCTTTGAAGAAGACATTGTTTCATTCCCTTCAGGAGTGTTGGAGGTAAACACACTGCTGATATGTTATGCAAATTCATTTGAGTATACTGTATGAAAGTGCCTGTCGCTTCATTTGCTGTGGTTAACTACACAACAGACACCTTATAATCACTTAACATAGGTTGGAATTAGGAGACTCAAACTGTAAATTTCCCACCTCCAAATGAGTTAAACTTTATGCAGCATCTGCACTCTTTAAAAATTGGCATGGATGGTTCCATAAAGAACCTTCCACATCCATGGGACCTTTCACATGGAGAAAAGGTTCTTATAGTGGAATAAGGTTCTTTAGATTTTTAAAATATTCTTCTTAAAAAAAAAATAAATAAAAGTTTCCCTAAACATTTCTTTACAGAATCATCGCTGCAAAAAAAAAAAACACCTTTGGAAACTTTATTTTTAGGAATTGTGTGACAGTCAATTAAAGGAGTTTCATGTAATAATCGCTTTTTTTATTGCCAATATGTGAACCGTTTGTAGCAGAATTTAAAAGGGTCCTTGATTATGATTTCATTTTTTTAACTTTAGTTAGTGTGTAATGTTGCTGTTTGATCATAAACAACATCTGCAAAGTTACGATGCTCAAAGTTCAATGCAAAGGAGATATTTTCTTTTACACAAATCTCTTTTTAAAAACTGCAACAAACAGCTGCTAGGAACTACAACAAGCTTCTTCCTGGTTTGGTGAAATCACTAACCCTAAAATTTACATAAACCCCGCCCCCGAGAACACACAACAAAGGGGGCGGGGCCATGTTGGGCTGCTTTAGAGAAGAGGAAGAGTTGTTGTAGTAGAGTGTTGTTGACATGCCGTCATTTTACGCCGGTCTGCTTCACAAACGAGGATCAATTCAACACAAAAGATGAACATGACGGCACATGCTAGTGGATGAGTTGAATCAACTCCACAGCAACTACATCAATTTATCCACTAACCATTCAGAAACGTCTAAAAGTTGTAACTTCTTCCTGAGTCTCTCCATCAGTGTCGACTCCGGTTTGAACAATGTAAGGCTGAACACCGTTACTGACAATCCTCATTTTGGCTGCGTGAGATTCTCCAGTTTTGTTGTTGTTGAGCTGTTAAAGCTCCGCCCTCTTCTGGAAAGGGGGCGGGAGCAGCAGCTCATTTGCATTTAAAGGGACACACACAAAAACGGCATGTTTTTGCTCACACCCAAATAGAGGCAAATTTGACAAGCTGTAATAAATGATCTGTGTTGGATTTTGAGCTGAAACTTCACAGACACATTCTGGAGACACCACAGACTTATATTACATCTTTTGGAAAGGGGCATTATAGGTCCCCCCCAACAAATTAGACCTTCCCCGACTTCCTAGGTTGTCTATGAAAGCATGTTGACTGATTTTTATGTGAAGGGCTCGGGCCGGTTTCACCGGGAAAATCAAAAGGACAGCCCCTTTAACAGAGAAAGCCCCTTTATCAGTCATTTTGCTACATGCTGAAAATGTCCCATAATATTTTGGGTATTTTGCATCTTTTCATTGCAGATTTAGGCCACTTGGGAATCCTGGATGAGACGCACATCTGATTGACCCGATTGTGAACCGTCATATTAACATTCACGCATTTCTCCAACATCACAAGTTACTTCATCGTTCACAGCCGGAGCACCTACACTGGGAAAAAAAAGTCAAAGAAAACAGATGAAAGCAGTAGCAAAGGAAGTCAGCTGGAGACCTGAGACTTCATTGAGATTGAAGCAAAACTCAAGGGAACCGTTTTAGCAAATTAGTTTTGCAATTTACGGTTACCTAAACTTCTCTTGTTTTTGCAGAAATGTTTTGGAAGATGAGCAGGTCATTTCAGGGCGGGTGAGATCATGCTGATCTAAAAGAAAAAGATCTGAGCAAAAAAAAAATAAAAAAATCGAAGCGGAGCATTAGGGCCGGTAATGTGAACACAGAGGGATGGCAGAACTTCAGACAAACTGCATCTGACTGGACCTCGTGCAAGAGGCTGTTATGGTTACACACTCATTCTTATTATATATTTTATTAAATTGAAAAGTCAAGTTGTTCTTTTGCCCTCAATTTTTTCTGGTTGAAATCAGTTTCTAGAGGGTAAAATATCCTGACATTTCCATGAGTTTTGGATCATTGGATTCAAGTGGAAAGACTGAGGTTTATGACTTCTCTCTTCTGGCTACGAGCAGATCTGATGTGAAACAACTTCATAAACGCATTCTGTATTAATGACAATCTCGTCACATTTTCATTTCTTTTTATGGTTTTGCAATAGTTTTTTTTTTCCTTTTCCAGTGTTTGTGTGAAGACATTAAGTATTTGGACATTAAGCCGCATTTAATGTCTGAATGTCACTGCATGAGATGATAAAATGACACTCACTTTGATATTTTGTTATCTAAACCAATGACATTCTGATATTTTTAGGCAAAGTGAACATGAAAGGAAAATCCCCATTTACTTTAATATTAATGCACACTATTTCAAAGGAAAATCTTTGTCTTTATAATACCATCATAATGTCATAACTTGCTCCACTTCATCAATCTGGGCAATTTATTGCATGTTAGATGCAAGGGGTCCTTGATTATGATTTCACTTTTTTAACTTTAGTTAGTGTGTAATGTTGCTGTTTGAGCATAAACAACATCTGCGATGTTACGACGCTCAAAGTTCAATGCAAAGGGACACCGAAGGATCTTCACCATTAGCAAACGGCAAACAAGGAAAGATGCATGATATGCTTCTCAACGGCCCCGTCACAAACATCATCCGCCATCACAGCCTGCTCGTAACGTCTCTGCACGATTGGACTCATTTGACACTTTCCAGTCTTAGATCTCCAGCCACAGTAACACATCAAAGTCTGGTTTCTCTTTGATATAAAATGTTCAGTCAAGCAGCGAGGGGATGAATATCAATTTCCAGTGTAGTTGTCATTGTGTTGACTGTGGGTGGCGAAACCAAGAGTGTTACGGCATAAAGGAGCAGACGTTAAACAAAAGCCATGGGTCAACAGAAAAAAGCATTCTCAATGTAAAATTTAACCACTAATATGTTAATTTTAACCTTAATAATAAAAATTTAATCACAAAAGTTGAAAATCTCATCACTAACATACACTCTAAAAAATAATGTGTTGGCTCAACAAAAAAACTAATGCAACAGTTTGCCTCAATTTTTTTTGAGTTATGACAACTTTGAATTAATTTTTATGTTCAACCAACAAGGTACATTGAGTTGGAGGAACTTAATAATTTGTAGCATAAACACAATTTTTTAAGTTGATTACTCAAGTCACTCCAACTACCAGAGTTAGCTGGAACCAATTAATCTGATCTATTTCAGTTCGAATCAACAGCTATCATAGCACAAGCTAGCACAAATTATTTAACATGTATATTTAATGAACAAGATATTACTTGTCACTGGCATTAGCACAGTCATTGCTTATAGAGTCAATGTAGTGTTTACCTTATGCACAATGATAACTACAAAAACTTCAGCATTACAGAAACTCTTAAATGTCAAACACAACAGTATTAAACACTAACAGGTCTTTCCGTTCACTAAAAACAAATACTGTAAATTTACACTTCATTTCAACATTTGTTCTCCTATGCAAAGCATGCTGGGAACAAGAAATCCACTGTCTAATTTCTGAAGTTATCAAGACAATTCCATTAAGTTACTACAACCTATTAAAAAAAAGGAAGCCAATTAACACAGAAATTTGAGTTTAAGTTGCAGATGATATTAAGTTGATCAACATTATTATGTCAAAAGAACTCTACAAAATAATGTTTGCAACTGAAAAGGTTTAATTAAAATTAAAATGCATTATTTAAGTTGTGGTAACAGCTCCTCTGAATTACTTTTTAGAGTATAGAAGTTGCTTAAACAATAATATAATATAATATAATATAATATAATATAATATAATATAATATAATATAATATAATATAATATAATATAATATAATATAATATAATATAATATAATATAATACCATTAAAGCGCAAAAGTAACCAGACACTTTTTCAGCAGACTTGATTTCAAGGAAACTGTTCTTGAACCAAACAAGAGAGAAAGATACAAATCAGTTTAT